>NC_089749.1:22845161-23075161 GCF_040412425.1 Macrobrachium rosenbergii
CCGTAACAGTCGTGCAATCGTACTGTGCGCGTATGTTTTTGGTGTATATTTCAGTGGCAAAATAATCCAAAACTCAAGACGACAATTAACCAGTACGAACAACGACCCCAGGATTCGCCAAGCAGGCTACACTCGGATTCGAACTTCGGCGTTTTTTAGTTTGTTGGCTTGTCGGCTGATTGATCATCGTAGAGTAGCCTAAGATTCTGCTAAACCTACGAATGCATAACTACGCTAAATTTAAGCTGTTATTCAACATTTAAAACAAATATTACATTACTTGTTGAAATGAGACCAAAGAAGCAGCTTTGTGTGTAGCCAATTTTTTTTAGTCAAGATCAGCCTGTCTGTCCCCATGAGGTCGTGTGAGGTTCAAGAAATGTCAGAAGTGAAAGACTGATTCTTTATTATATTGTTGTTGTTTCAGATTTAGCTGGCCTTGTGCCAGCACGGGCTCTTGCTCCTAGAGCAGCCCGTAACTCTATGTTGATGAGTCTGTGAGATGGGTATGTTCCTTTATTATTCTCGACAGGTGTTTATAATGCGGAAAGCGGGCGGAAAGGTAGCGGGAGACCTGAGGCCCCCCGCTGCGTCCATACTGAAGTTGTGTTTGTTAACAGGCATAAGAAGACATATATAATGCGTTACAGAACATGTAAAAAGGCAGATATATATATATATATATATATATATATATATATATATATATATATATATATATATATATATTTATATATGGCGAGAGGCCGTACAATGATGCATACAAGTAACATATATGACGTGATTAATGTGCATGTGAAGAGCGAAACACAAGAATGGAGAGGCGATTTGACGCCCTTACAGTCGTTGACATTTTGCGTTGATTATACACACACATTATATGTATATATGTGTGTGTATATATATATATATATATATATATATATATATATATATATATATATATATATATATATATAATTACGTTTTACTCTGACCAACTTGCTGTATTCCTGGTTCAGAGATTCGATTCTAGGGTCTATATGACGGACAGGGGGCTTACCGTAAAAATTATAAGCTCTAACTGCAATTGCTATGTCAGGTAGAAACTCATAAATAAAACAGCTGGGCTGAAGGCCTTACTGCAACAAGGAACTGTTGCAGATAAACACTTGGGTTTACTTTAAATGGAATATAATTACATTTAAACACGTCAATCAGAAGAATGGTGAATGATAGGCAGGTAAAACAAGGTTCTGCCACGTGTTCAAATGTTACAGCAATTGTCCAAACACTGAAGAATCTATGGGTTATCCTCTTGAAAGGGATGCTGAAGATTTACTTGCAGTGGCAAGGAGCACAAGACAAGCAGTTGTTGACACAGCTAGCAACACTGTCTGCAATTGAGAATGCAAGCGTTTACTTAGGGAAAAATATAACGATTTAGGGCGAACCAAGGATTGTACAAGTGGTGCCAAGATAACTCGATTCTTATGCGAGATGCTTACATCAAATTTATGCACTGTACTAAGTAAGTCAGGTCTTTGTGAGAAATCGCACTTCAGAAAGGAAAATAAAATCCAGTAAGAGATCAAAAGATACGCGACTGATGAAAGAACCTCGAACCAGGACATTACCTAAAAATGGAGTGATGGAGAGCCTCATTGAATTTCACTAGGAATGGAGGGATGAGTTTACTGGGTTGCACTGGTAAGTTACTTGTGGGGCAGCAAGGTGGCCACGAGGGACAGCTCAAACAGATCAAGCAAGGGTGTGAGTTCTGGTGCCAAGAGGGTTTCTGAGAGTGAGGCTGCTTGCACCCCACGTTTTATGATCTCGGCGGATTATTTTTCCTATCCTCTCAGAGGGTGCTCGGAGCACTGGTGTCTGCCCTCGGGGTTCAAGATGGTGGCTCAGTCACGTGTTGTGACCTCCATTTTCTGTGGGGTAAATGCAATGTTAGGGTGCATAATTCTCTGTCTTCACATTCAAAGAATGACATTAAGGGTCTATTTATCATGAAATGTATGTCACACATTTGCATTATGTGCCTCTTATACTGCTTAACACCGCCTAGAAATATTGAAGACTTAGCACGCGATGTTTTCAGCTACTTTCAGTGCAGCCCCAAGCGAATGGGATCTTTTCAGGAGCTTCAGGTTTTTGCTAATGTGAAGCCACATAAGCTTTTGCTTCTATGTATCCCGACTTTTAGAGCAATATGATGCATTGACTTGTACTTCACTGAAACTGCATTCTCAGAACGATTCCATGCTTGTGAAAACATGCTAAAGAGACTAAAGAATCCATTGACCAAACTATATCTAAGGTTTTTGGACTTTGTTTTACCGATATTCAGTTCTCAAAAAAAAATTAATGCAATCAGAGAGTGCTCAGATTCACGTGATGCGGAAGTCAGCTTCTGTATCGTTCAAAACTTTGGTTGAATGCTATTTAGATGACAATTATTTAGAAGAGACACCACTGAGCGAGGTTGCACTGAATGACCCCCATAAATTCAAACCCCTGTCTTCTGTCTATTTAGGTGCCAAAGTTGGAATGCTTCTCTCGGAACAGCATGCCATTCCAACTCCAACACTTCAAGAGTTCCGACAGAGTTGCCTGAAATTTCAGTGATGTGATGTTATGTTAGAAGTGTTAGACCCCAAAGTTGTAAAAGCCAAATCATTGCCCTCCCTTGTTCCCCTGATGGCATCATTCCGAACTCTAGTCAATGAGACCAATGTACAGAATATAGACACTGAATGCGGCTTTTGAGAAATAGTGAGCTTTCGGAAGTGTTTGAAACTCCAACAAAGTTTTGGATCGCTCTTAAAAGAGTGAAATGTCTACTGTCTAGTTGAACTTATTGTGTCTTCCTCACTCTAGTACTAAGGTGGAGAGAGTTTTTTCAGCCGTACATAGAATGAAAACGAAACTTAGAAATAGATTATCAACCAAAAGACTGGTTGAAAAGAAAACCTGCTTTAATTTTACTGTACCATCTGAAATGGTTCGGATGATGCACAGAGACATTTACAAAAAAGAAAGTGCAGTCACTGATAATGTGAATGACAGTGAGGAGGAAATACTATAAGAAAACAAATATTTTCAGTATTTCTTGCAAATAATTTAGGCTACATTCCTGTATATCCAAAACAACCTTGCTATAACCAATTGTTATGATCTATTTTATGTCTACTTAATACCATTTGTTGTGCCAAAAAGAATTATAAAGAGAAATGTGCTTCAAAAGGGATGGAAATAGGTACAGTATAGGTTTCATGTCAATTATCCCAGTGTTATGAAGTTTTCATGTCAATTACCTCAATTTTATGAATATATCATATTAATTAACCCATTATTATGGAAGTTACATTTACTTTCTAGTGATCTGGAGTTTTAACTGCTTGAAATCAAATGATTTTATTGAAAGCGAATTGGCCATTTGATTTCTGTATCCAGTCAAAGAAATACTGTATGATTCATTTCATTTAGTGTCAAAGGAAATTGTCAATTAATATTGTATCTTTATGTTTGCAGTATGCTATTACTTTCGTCGTTTGAGTTCTGTTTTTATGAAAATTATATTTTGATGGATAAGAAGCAATAAATTTCTAGCAAAGAGTAATTATTGGGAAAAATAATTTGTTATTAGCTTAAATTTCATAAAAGAAAAAAAATAAATAGTCAATCACTATTCATGTGCAATTGAATTTTTCTAAATTTTTTGTATGTATAATTAATGCATAATAAAAATTAGAATCTTCAGAATTTTTAAGAAATATCCAGGAATTTTGTTGGAAAATCTTCAGAAATTAAACTGGGACCATCTGGCAACACTGCAGTGTTGATGTTGTTAAAACTGAGAAAGCAGATGATTTTCTGAGAAAGTAAACATCATCGGAATGCAAATAGTGCATGATGGCATTGTTGATCATGCGCCATAAAATATGAGGTGGATATAGTAAGTTAAGGAGTTTTATTAAAATTCAAACGTATGCTTTGACTTCCTAGATGATGGCTACTACTGTATACGCACCCACACAAATAGGTTTTTTGGAGCTTTGTGTTTTTTAAGATTTCAGATACAAAATTGTAAACATATATATTTTTATGTTTAAAGTCCAGGAGGGAGTGAACTTATCACAAGGGGAACGCTGATCTGACTAATTACCTGGACTGATAGAACATAACAGGAGAAAAATATGCTGAAGGCCTGACTGGAAAGGTTTTGCAGATAAACTCTTAGGTTAACTAAAAACACATATATTTACAATGAAACAACCAGAAGATAGGGAGAATTAAGACAGGTAAATGGGGCCCTGCCGGAGCACAAAATATGAGGAAAAAGATGTTAACTGAGGTGCCTGGGATTCCATTTCAAGGGCACAGCAGATTGAATTGCAATGGGTTTTCCATGGCAATGGTAGCACAATCGAAACAGAGGGTCCACAGTGATAGAACTCCATTCTGCAATGGAGAATGCATACGATTACTTGGTGAATTAGCGCAATTAAGAGTTCGAGGTTGCGCTGAATCATTTACGACACAAGTTCAAAACAGTCAGGTCTAGGTGAGAATTGTGCTTGGAAAAGGGAAACGTTTAGGAAAAGAAAAAGAACTATGTGACTGTTAAACCTCAGATTCCTGGCACTTTACCTTATTCTAGAGAGATGAGTCTTCGTAGATGTACCAATATGTGGGGGAGATGATTGGGACATTGGCATTGGAAAAGATACTGGACTGGATAGTCAGCTACAGGTGTCAAGCTCGAGGGAGCAGAGGTCTGGGGGCAGTGACTCTGTTAACGCCACTGTTCTGTGTGTGTGTGTCTCTCCCAAGCGTGGGTCTGCAGGCCTATTTATGCATTCTGCTGGATTAATCTTTCTGTTCTCAGGTATGCTCGTTTTCTGTCGTGGTACATATGGTGTTTTGGCGCACTGCCCTGACCTCATGGGTAGCTTTTTGACCGTGTGGCACGCACCATGACCTCATGGCTGGCCTGGACGCCACGTGGTTTGTCCGGCTTTCACTTCTGTGTTTTCCCCGATCACCTCACTCTGTGCCTCCCACAGTGCTGGCTCAGGGTCGCCTTTAAGTAGTGCCCGCGGCCAAGGGCAGCTTAGTGACCTGGAAAAGGGCTTAACACAGTCACAAGTTCATGGATGGGAATAAAAGGCCGGCTAGGGAATAATAATGAGAGCTTTAGAGAAGAAGCGATTCCTCCACGACTGACTGTTAGTGTCAACAGAAAGATAAATGATTTTACCGTAGGTTCTTGAAAGGCGAGTTGACTTGGGAAGGGTATCCCTCGTTGAATATATATATATATATATATATATATATATATATATATATATATATATATATATATATATATATATATATATATATATATATATATAGTTATATGTGTGTATGAACCCACTTGTGCATGATGATGGTACACGAAGCTGAATGCGATATACAGACTTTTTATCCCTCCTAATCTTAAGATTCTTCTTCATTAGTTAGATATTTTGAATTTTTGTTCTATTCGATTTATCTTCCTAGTTTTTCGAACGAGTCCCAAGTATTAGCATTTTTTTATATCCCTCGTAACTTTTTTAGTCTTATTGGGAAAGTGACTCACATTTCTACAAATATTTGCGTTACACTGTAGCTTGTGTGTAAGAACCATTCCTAACCGGCCAACTAATGCGTCTCAAGTTTTCATTTTAAAATTTTCCTCCAATAGTATATTATATCTGCCAAGGATATGGCATGTGTAGCCAGTTTGCGCTTATGTTTGCTTTCCAAAGCTTTGTAATTAATCCAGAATTTTAAGCAGCTTTATTGTGCAGTAGGTTGAGCTGGAACTAAGCTTTATGATCCGAGATAGCATTTTAACCACTCCTGGCCTTGATGTTATCTTACAATGTAGTTATATATAAATACACAGAGTTTCATGCGCAAATTTATCTTCTAGGTAAAAATGATTCGTGGTGAACGTTCAACGCATTTAGGAAGGAAATTCCACATTGCGTACGTTACCATAATCTGCTTTTAACTAGCGACCGCCCTAGAAATTCTGGGTACGATTTGACTTGCAGCGTAGTATGCCGTAGCTTTTGTTTTGAAACCTGTGACCTCTTCCCTCCCCCTCCCCCAGGGAGCTTGGTAAATTCGTGACTGTGCTATTATTGAACCAAAGCCAACGTCACAGATGGCAATATCCTTTAGGAAATATGGTGCAACAGAGCATCCGTGTAGAACGTAACCATCGCAGTATGACAGACAGAAACGTTTTCGACGGGAACCAATCCTGAAGCAACACAGTGTCAAGCTGATTACTCGCTCGTGTGCAGCAGGAGCCAGAATTCACAGGAAACAAATTGGACCCAAGCAGAAAGTACTACGAATAATTTCACATTAAGGTTCCTGCAGGCGAGGGATCTTTTGGTGTTTCGGGATGGTGGCCTGGCATGCGAAGGATTCATGATTAGCTGGTTGAAAAGGAAGGCTAAAGTCACCATTAACAATCGCTACATCAACCTCCTCCGTAGCAACAACTTGAATGCGAATATGTATGTTCCGGAGGGGCAGACCGTGTCGCGGATCACTGATCATATGCTTAAGGTGGGTCCCTCGCAACATTCCTTAAATTATGCTTATTTTTTCCTCTCCATATTGCTTTTTGAAGTGAATAGCTTAGGCCAAAGGCATAAGGTTAGGCAAAGCTGCCACACCCTAGACAACACTTGCCAATTCAGTCAGTATGTGGCCTTGAAGAGTATTTTATTGTAGGGTAGAATTAAGTAGTAGCTCCGCGGCGGCGATTTCCTTCTAACTTGACTTTTTCTACAGTTTTTTGGTTGCTAATTATGGATTTACCTGCAATTTTTGTCGCACTAATGTAATTAACCTGCAATTAACCCCTTTACGGGCTGCTCTAGAAGCAAGAGCCCGTGCTGGCACAAGGCCAGCTAAATCTAAAACAACAATTAACCCCAGAAGTTCATCCAACAAGGGGTTTCTATACGCGATCTTCGCAAGACAGAGCACGGGTATATATGTCTAGTTGGAATGGTTCATATCCCGTCTGGCAAGTGCAATAACTTGTTAACGTATGGGTACCCCCCCCCCGGCCAGTACTAAACACGGCGAAGGGACATTTCATTTGGCCGACAACAAACAAATGTACTGCCAAGTATCAGAAGCCATAAAAGTGTAGACAAAACCAGTTTCCAAGGTAAAAACAGGTGCGGAGCTAATGCTTAGAATTACCTAGTCTATAATTGCCATGAACCCAATACTAGAGTCCAGTTTTTTCAAAGTCTATTCCAGGTTGTGCCTTTTGAGGTAATTGAATGGCCAGGAAGGTTTGGCTAAATTGTACTTTTTTAGAAAATTATATGTTGGTCCTGGTCCAACTAGAGGTTATGTAATAGGCTACACAGGGTGTTGGCATATTGTGCTTTCCAGAATCAAAGCCCAAAACAGATATCCTGAGACAGAAATAAACCGTAGCAGTTTGCTGTAATGTGTTTTCCATTTAATAATATTAGTAATTTTTTCTTGAGAAATTTACAAATCATTTGTTGTTTGAAACGAATGAGTGTAATAAATTAATGACAACTTTTTCCTATTTGAAATGGTATTCAGTTACTGTGGTATAATATAGATAGAAAAGATGCAGAAGTGGAAAATACCCATTGAATATTGAGAGAACAAAGAAAAGAAATGCATATGCACAATAAGACGAAAAAACAAAAATAAAGAAAATTAGAAAAATGTCGAAAAATCGAGCAACTTGTGTTTCAAGCAGAAAAGATTGAAAAATAATCCTCTGCCTAAACTTGTAATTGCTTCACATTCAGAAATAATTATGATAATCATCCGAGGCAAACCCCTCTCCCATAATAAAAAGTAAAAACAGTTGAGGTAAGAGATAATGAAATGAGTGAATTAATGCAAGGAGTTTCTTTCCTATATTAGTATAATGACAATAACGTCTTCATAATGCAAGTGATAAGATTCACATTATATGTAGTGTTCAGCTATGACATTATTGTATTTAATTCAGTACAGATGAATAGATATTTTAGCTAAGTTTAAGAAAGTATAATTAAAATTAAGAAAATAAGAACACAGTGCCTTATGTTCATTTTCCATCCTGTGCGCTGAATACCTGAAATATCAAGTTCCCCAATAAATATACGTACTTGGTGTGTGCATGGCTGTGAATGTGAGCAGCAGTACATTATTGAATTAATCTTTAATTCAATAAATTTAGCTAATATAGGCCAAATTATGAAATTACATATTTCAGGATATAACTTTATTTTGAATCAAATACTGTATTTATGATTGAGAAAGAGAAAGAAAATATTTTTATGAGAGACTAGCCAATCCTATTCCTAACTTGAACTTATTATTGTGTTTTATTAAAAGTTTCTTTATATTATTCATGATTATTATTTTCTTTTTAGCATTCATGAGTGTTATTTCTTTGTAGCATTCATGAAGGTTATGTATTTTTGCATATTTTCCTTCAGTATTCTAAACATTATAGTATAATTATATATATAGTCAGTGACCACAAGTGTTGTTAAACTTATGGAACTGTATGTGAACTGATGTTGGTTAATTGAACCTAGGATGCCTGGAATCCTTAGTCCCCCAACCTTGGTAACTGATCATAAAGAGTTACTGAAAGCCTGCTGTATATTAATGATAGTCAACAGTTTTGTTACAATTCTGTACGAGAGTTGCAGGTCAGCATTTGTTTGGAGTAAGCTTAGATTGCAATATTATGCTTGCATCCTAAATGAGGTTCTAGAGACATTTTAGTAGTGGGTGGGGTGGTGGATTGGATTCTTATTTGAGGTCAGGTTTGAAAATGGAAAGTTACAGTGTAGGAAGAGTTTTATGTCAAGGAGGAAGAGTTTTATGTCAAGGAAAACACTCCCTGACCTTGTCTTCCCGTAGGCAGGTAGTGACATCAGTGCACGTCATGTGGTACACTGCAGGCATTACTTAATGTCCTTTGCAGCATCCCTTCAGCCTCCAGCTCTAACCCCTTTCATTCCTCTTACTGTGCCTCTGTTCATAGTCTCTTTCTTCCATCATACTTGCCAACTTCTCTTAACCATTGTTTCATAGTTCACCTGTGAGGTTTTCCTCCTGCTACACCTTTAAAACCTTTTTACTCTAGTTACCCCGTTCATTGCTGAATGACCTAACAAGCCCCGGTGTTTGGCCTTTGGCCTAAATTTTGTATTCCATTTGACCTTCTGAACAGTATAAGAATGAAAGTATTTTTCTTAAAAGAATATTATAAAAGATAGCAGTAAGGGATGTCTGTTTTATGGTCTTTTTTGTAGTTTTTGTCCTGTCTCCAGTTTTTCTTGGAAGTTGTACTCATTTCCAGTACAAATAATTTCAAAATTTATTTAAAGTACATAGTCTACATTACACAAAATAGCATGTGGACTATGTATGAGTTAAAAGGCTCAAGTGATGAAAAATAGTTTTATTACACATATCACTTCTGAAGACATTATCATAGATTTGCCCTCACTCCATTTAAGGTAGATGTGAATATAAAAATTATTTCATTGAATGACAAAAATGCTGTTATTGTAATTGACTGTATTAGAACAAACCTGTAAGGAATGGAAATGGCAGAGGGTAAAAAATTAAGTGGTTATTCATTTCCTTGCGGGGGGGGAGGTAGCTGAATGAACATTCAGTAGAAGTGGCTTCAGACAATGTCTCAGAGGGATTAAATATTTAGAAGTTTTCGTAATACTTGTAAAGAAAATGTCTTTCACATACTATAGGTAAAATTGCATTTGTTTTTTTTAATTTTACAAGCAGTTATTGAAAGGATTGCAAGGAGTTGTAAAGGTCTTTCTTGATTACTTGATACCCTGTAGTCATTTTAACAGGGAATTTCAAAGTTTATTTATAAGATGATGCATCATTCTGCCTTCAGGTCAGGTTAGGTGTAGAGGCCATGCAACTAGTACAGATGTCGTCGTCATCGCTGTCATCATCATCGTTATCATCGTCATCTTCATCATCATCATCATCATCATCATCATCATCATCATCATCATCATCAATGTATCTACCTGTAGATTGACACATTATTATTTCTCACTAAAAATCAACCAAATTAGCTGAAAATCACATATGTAATGTAGATTAATGTAAAAAAAATTGATAGTTGAGACTATTAAGCAAGTTTGAAGTGAATTGCAATGAGTAATATTAATTTGAAAGCTTCACACTTCACACAAGTTTATTAACTGGGTGGTATAGACTGAACTTTCTGCAGATGTTCAACTAGTAAAATACTTTCAGAATAATAAAATAACTTTAATATTACTCAAAAAACAAGAAAATTAGGTTTTATTATTACTGGCTCAAAAAGTCCCTTGTAAATCTCATATTCTTCCTGGACTTGGTAGGCCAACTGGTGAAAATTTTTCAGAAATTCAAGAACTGTGTAAAACATTTTAAAATTAAGTTAGAAGACTGAATATTTGATCAGTAGTTTTGGTCAGCGAGATGATTATATGTTTAAAATCTTAAAAAGATTGGTTAAGTTTTCTGGTATTACTTTTTAAGTTTTATGTAAGTAACTTACCCAGTAATTACTAAGAAAGTGTAAGGGATCGAGTTTTGAAGAAATGTCAGTTGGGTGCATGGATATGTACAGTTTACATTTAGAAATACATACATACATATTGTGAATATATCAAAGTTTGAAGTCACATGCAGGAACTTTGGAGTGACTGTAGGGTCAGGGAATATAAGCATGTATGTGAATAAAAATGACCAAAAACATTAATATATCCTATCCTAACCCTCCCATAACCTAACCTAACATAGCCTAGGGCATCATGCCCTGACTTCCAGTTATGCCCTAATTATGGTATGGTCCTCCTAATTTTTAGCTGAATCGTTGGGGTTACAGAATGTCAAACTAGGTGTAAATTTTTTTTTTAAAGCTCACTGAGGTCTCATTTCACTGTTTACATTATTTAGTTTTCCAGTTGGTTTTCTTTGTATTATAGTTTTTAGTTGATTCTTTACTTCTTATTTTCCTTTCTCTGCTGGCTTCCTTTCCCAGTTGGAGGCTTTGGCACATAGAATTTTGCCTCTCCAGATTCCATAAAGAGTATACAATATATGCCTATTGGATATCAAAGTACAGTGTCATTGTTTTAATAAGAGACGTTAAAATATTTAAAAAAAATAAACACAAGTAAGAAGGCCTAGATGTGGCAATAAGACCTTTTAAAAATAAATGTCTTTTTTGAAAATCTTATTATCAAAATCAATACAGGAATCTAATTCAACTGTGTTATCAGATTTATACCTTAAATAATTTTGAAACAAGGAGAATTTTTATATTTTAGTGTTAATAACGATAAAGCCAGGTTATTTATACAGTGGTTTGCATCCATTAGCAATCTGATAAGAAAGATGCAAACTACTAACTTTGTTCTTCACAGAATGAAATAGGACTTTGGAAGTGATTTATTACCCTTTCCTGTAAGAATTATTTTCAAAATTACAAACTTTTAGGTTGTAAGAGTCATGAAATAAAAAAAATGTGACTAGTAAAAGTTGTTTATTATATTTCATTGAGTTCACTTTAAAAAATGCAAAAAAAAAAAAAAAAAAATGCATGAGGAACTGAAGTTATATGCAAACAATTTACTAAACAAAAATTTAACTTATACTTTATACTTTTCGTACAAAATTTAGTAGTAGGCTCGACTAATGATAGTCTTGTTAAGTGAATAAGCAAGTTAATCATAACTTATGTGGCTTAAATAGAGTCCTTGCCTAAACCAAGACCGCGGAAGTTCAGTAGGCAGTCAAGAATTAACAAATGACAAAAGAGAAGCTAGGCCTGATATATGGTGTTTGCCTTCCTAATTTGGGAAAATTATTTTGTGGACTGCCCTTCAGCATCCACATTTTACTGAATTTGGTATGTACAATAGACTAAGTTACTGGGTATTAGTTAGTTATAAATGATTTGTTTAACCAGACCTCTGAACTCTTTTAGGGTTCTTCTCGGGCTGGGATTTGCTGGGTATTGAAAACATCATAGGATTACTGTGTTCTGTAATAAACACACTTTATTGTGTTTACTGAGCCTTGGGTTTTACTGGCTTTTGCCATATACAAATAGAGATTCAGTTAAAAATTGAAGTGTACGGGGTTGAGTTTTGAAGGAAATGCATATTGGGTTGCAAGATTTAATGTGTTAAGGAAGTTTACTACTATGAATTCAAACTGCATAGACACGTACAGTTCATAAAAAGAAACACATACATCTGCATGCTCTGGAGCCTCACAGCATAGCCTAGGCTACTCTAGATTCAGTAGGTTCAGTAGTGTTAAAGATGAAGTGTAGTTAGGGTTAGATTAAGCTTTTGCTAACCTTAACTACACTTCAATATACAGTATTAAGAGTTCAAAGTCCCTGGCAGAAACTGGGAAGTGACCGCAAATTGGGGGAGTATAAGTAGGTGTTTGAGTAAAGTTTGCCAAAAAACTTAACCTAACCTTAACGACACTTCAATATATTAGAGTTTGAAGTCCCTAGCAGAAACTGGGAAAGTATAAGTCTGTGTTTGAGTAAAGTTTGCCAAAAAACTTAACCTAACCTTAACGACACTTCAATATATTAGAGTTTGAAGTCCCTGGCAGAAACTGGGAAAGTATAAGTATGTGTTTGAGTAAAGTTTGCCAAAAAACTTAGCCTAACTTTAACTACACTTCAGTATATTAGAGTTTGAAGTCCATGGCAGGAACTGGTGAGTGACTGCAGACTGGGGGGAGTATAAATATTTGTTTGAGTACTGTTTGTCAAGTAAAGCTTAACCTAACCCTAACTACACTTCAGTATATTAAAGTTTGGAATCCCTGGAAGAAACTGGGGAGTGACAGCAGACTTGGGGAGTATAAGTATGTGTTTGAGTAAAGTTTGCCGGAAAACTTAATTGAACTTTACACTTCAGTATATTGGAGTTTGAAGTCTCTGGCAGAAGCTGGGGAGTGGCTGCAGACTGGGGAAGTATAATTATGTGTTTGAGTAAAGTTTGCCAGAAAACTTAACCTAACCGTAACTACACTTCACTATATAAGAGTTTTAAGTCCCTGGCAGAAACTTGGGAGTGACTGCAGACTGGGAGAGTATAGGTATGTGCTTGAGTAAAGTTTGCCAAAAAACCTAACCTAACCTTAACTACACTTCATCTTTAACAGTACCTAATGAATCTAGAGTATCATAGGCTATGCTGTGAGGTTTCAGAGCCGAGACCATCTTAGTTTGTCGAGACCCTAACCTAACCTGATGTAGGGCATCTCCCTGACTTGGGAGTAGGGTTTTCCCCACCCTTGTTTAATAAAGATTTTCAATACTTTTGGCTAATTCCGAGATAACCCTGGTCTGCCGAAAACTCTGAACAAGTTTGAAGTTATCCCTCGAAACTGAGCATAAAACCGTAAATTCTTTGCTGTTACAGAACTCCAAAATCCACGTGTTGTTTTCAATACCCTGTAACTTAGTCTAGGTCACCAAAAATCTTAAAATGTGTATGTTGAAGGGCAGTGCTCAAAATATTTTCCCGAAGCCGTGATCATACCCTGTTGGAACTGGGAGAAACGTTGGTGAAATGATTGTATACTTTAATTGACAAATACATACATTGTAGAAAACTCTACAGATTATGTCCATCCTCTTTAAATACTGTACACGGGTACATGGAATCCCTGAATTTCGACTATTTCCCTCTGGAAGATGAATAACATCGGAACGTTACTCGCCCGATGTAGTAGCAGAGAAAAAGCAATACAGTAATTAGAAAAATAGAGAAGACTCTATACAAATTAAATACAGCTGTTGCAGCAATTTCATTCAATATTATTATTATTATTATATTATTATTATTATTATTATTTATTATTATTTATTATTATTTATTTATTATTATTTATTATTATTATTATTATTATTTATTATTATTATTTATTATTATTACATTCCCTCTGTTGATGAAGGCAGTAGCCCTCATAAAGTGAAAGTTTTGAGCATATTTCTATCAGTACTGTACCAAGATGCAATACATAAGAGAATGGTCTTTTTTAGTGTGCATCTTTAAAGAAGGTGATTGCACTTTGTAGTCTTCATTATCGCTATTATTATAATATAATAATATTAGAAGTGTAATGAGACCAAAGAATTACATATAAAAATTCTTATAAAGCTCTTATAAAGGATTTGCTTTACAATCTAAAAAAAAATATCAGCCGCAGAATATAATGGAGGAAGTTGGAATGACAGTGGAAAGAAACCAAAAGGGAATGGATGAAAAGTTTAAAGTTGAAATTCTATTGCACCAGAGGCCAAAGGATGTCAGTGGTTTAGTAATGTCTATAGAATTGAACACTGTCAAAGGTATGTTATACTTTACCTCCTGAATGGGATCCTGTGGTATTAAATTTAAATGTATACATGATGTTAAAGTTAAGCATTACCTGTTGTTTTGTACTTTATTATAGTATGCTGTAATGATTTTGAAAGATATGTCTTTATGCTGTTGCAGCTTACGGTGTTCAACACAGAATGTCACACCTTCCCCCTGGAAGTGCCAGGTGGGACCATAGTGCAACATGTGAAGAAGATGGCAGTTGGACATTTTTTTGGTTTCCGTGAGGTTGACGGGACTCGTACTTACCGCTTGGTATTGTTACGAGGTGCAAGACCTCTGTCAGATGCCAATGCTCTCCATTTTGAGAAGATTATAGATAATGGTAAGTTTAATTGTGCCCTAGATTGCTAGTGGTATTGCAATTTAAAATTATGTGGCAAGTGTGATTTATATGGGAAGATGCTAGTGAACTATGTTGCATTGAGAGGGCTGCGATTTGTGATGGAGTAAAACTGTATTTACATATCTTACCATGTCATGGTGTCTTTAGGTGATTAAAGAATGCTGAAGACATGGTAACTACTATATGTCACACATCAGAAAATGTAGGTTGTCTCTGAGTCACTTAAACCAAGAAATATAAGTAAAATAAAAGCAAAAATCAGCTTAGCAAGTGAATTATAAAAAGTAATGCAAAAATAAGAACATTTAATTAAATGCAGTATTTACAGAGTATGTGCAAAAATTAATTTTTCTTGTAGATAGAAAGTGAAAGTATAAATACAAGAGCTTATGCATACCTTTTTTGCACTTTCTTAATTCTCTTCCGTCCAGTTTGCATTTGATGGTCATTATCACATTTTCTCAGATGACTTTCTTTCTAAGTTGGAGTTTCAACATTTTATTATTGTGGCTCTTAGTTGCATGTTTCATGTCCACACCACTGAGGAGAGAATAGTCGTAATGTCAGCCTGGCCTCTATGGGCACCAGAAGAGTTGAAAGACTTAGATCTAGTTGGGTGAGAACTATGAGTCTGGAAGATTTTGATGTCTGAATTGTAGACTTGAAGCCCTCATCTAATGATATGTTCTTGATTGAAAAATGAAAATAGGAGCAAAACAAATTAGGGAAGTTGTACAGGTAAGTAGGAATCAATTTGGAAGATTGTATTAGAAGTAAGAACACAGAAGGCTGTGCATGTAGGAATACTGTAAAGGGAATTTTTGCTCCTCTACCAACAAAAGTGACATGCCACTAGTTGGTGACTAGATGACTACCTGAATGGGGATAGCTCTACTCTTCACCGGTCAGCTTTGCATGAAAGATTTTGAATGTGTTTATTTTTTTTACCAAGGAGGTAAGGTGCGTGTTCGGAGGTTTTGTGCTTGAACTTAAAAATAAAATTTTTGAAATGAACCTTGCCTCTCCATTAAATACCTTTTACTTCCATGCCAGCGGAAGTAAAATCTATATAATGGAGAGGTAAGTATTTAAAAAATAAATCATAAATTAAATATTTATATTTTAAGACACAGGAACTGTAAGTTAATAGCGGTTTATTTTTCCAACATTCTTTCTGTGTTAATGATATTTTAACATGGTAAACCCAGAGTAAATACCATTCTCTGTATATAAAAATATAATTCTTGGATTCTTTTGGTTGCAATAGTCATCCCATAAGTATAGTACTCTTTCATAATTAATAGTTTGTAATCCTTGTTAAATTACAGATATCCTCCTGTTGGTGGAACGTAGGGAGCCACCTCCACCATCTTCAGAGCCCTCTGAAGAGGCTTCTTCCCCTACTTATGAGCAAATTAACAATGCAACAGCTCATCTTCCTAAACAGAACGAGAATAGAGATCCAGATTCCAATAGTACATCCTCCGATGTGAGTAGGAAATTCTTGTTTTTGTGGGTGAATGTTCTACACAGTGCCTTAAAATTAGTTAGGGTACAGTTTAGGTTAAGTTCCTTTTACATCGTTGCTTATTTGTTAAGAAAAATACTCTTGAGTGATGCAGAAAGTTATTGGGACTGCATGATGTCCATGTCACATCTTGCATTTATATTTAAAAATAAAAATTAGTTTTCATGAAAATATCTGGTCAGCTAATGAAACATTCTGAAAGATTAAAATTTTAGCCGTATTTAGCACAGTTATGTTCTTGGCTTAGCATTTTATACTGTGTATATTTACTATTTATGGGGGCAAGTGTGTTAATGTAGTAAAATATTAGAAGCTATTGTGTATAGATATTTGAAAGTGCTCTGTGCAAATGTTGCCACAATATTCATCTTTTGTTGGTGGGGTAGCAGTATTGCATATTTTTTAGTAAATCTGTGCTATTGCATATTTCCTTGTGTATTGGTTTTTTTTAGGGAATGGGACAGGGACAGTATTCAGAAGTCTTTTAAGGCAGACTTTTCAAGTAAATTTGTAGTTTCAGACGGAATTGCGACGTATTTTAGTCACAATGATTGAAGCTTCAGTAAGGCTCATAAGTGCTGATCCAGAATCAAAGGATGTTTTTGGTCAAATCTTGGGGAAACTAGAACGTCGACATCGGCCAAAGGTTGATCGGAATAACCTTAGACAACTAGTAGATATGGGCTTTGATGAAACCAGAGCAACCAAAGCACTCCAGTTGAAAAGGTATTATAAATTCTTCTTTGTTCCAGTGAGGTTTGGTGTTAACAGCAGTACAGCAATTTCCTTGTCAATGTAAACGTTTTTCCAAAATAGTAATAGAAGCAGTTATCAGGATGCATGAGAAAACTTCCCATAATTCTTCCTTGTTCCCCTTTTGATCAGAAACATTTTAAGTTATCTTGTATCCAAAGCACATTTTGCATATAGTAAGGCAGAATATAAACAAACTTTTAATGTCAGTTAAGGAGTGAAAACTACTCCTAATTGTAAAGACCTGCCTGGAAGCATATTTATTTTCACAGAAGCCCCCCTGTCTGTTAGCAAGTTGATTGTTTCAGTGGGCCTCTTTAGAAGAGCAGCTGTGATTCTGTGTTTCAGTGGGCTTCTTTAGAAGAGCAGCTGTGATTCTGTGTTTCAGTGGGCCTCTTTGAAAGAGCAGCTGTGATTCTGTGTTTCAGTGGGCCTCTTTAGAAGAGCAGCTGTGATTCTGTGTTTCAGTGGGCCTCTTTAGAAGAGCAGCTGTGATTCTGTGTTTCAGTGGGCCTCTTTAGAAGAGCAGCTGTGATTCTGTGTTTCAGTGGGCCTCTTTAGAAGAGCAGCTGTGATTCTGACTCCTTGGAAGAAGTTACTGGTTACAGCCCCATAAGCCAGGATGAATGACAGTAAACCTTCAGTGATCCAGACAAGAGGGATAGGGCCACTTGGCCAGATCTTTAAAAGACCTGGATCTTTACAAAGTTTTATATCTCAGAAGTTGTTGATAAATGTTAATTTATTTCAGAGGATTTTAATTTAAAATTAATTTTAAAAAATAAATGAGAGAGTGTCTGTTATGATCAAGAGACATAATTATTATTGCTTGTGTATCTACCAGTTAATTGTATTAATAGTGGATATAAAATATAAAAGATTGAATTAGAAGGAAATATACAAAACTAGTTTGAGAGAATAATTTATTGCTAATATATAATAAAAAAGTGAGTATGATCTAAGCTAGTAGGAGAAACATATCCTTGATGATTGTGTAATATTTCTCTTAGAAAAAATCAAGTATTTTTTCTAATGGGACATGTAAACAAATTTCATCATGGGCACAAGAATTAAGGCTAAAAGTTGCCAGATGCCAGATTCTTGTATCTGTTTCCTCATTATTATAGAGTGAATGGTTATGAAGTTAATTGGTAGTTGCATTCCTTATAACTGTGCAGTTGGAATGGGGTTATGTAGTTTTAGAAGTTTTTTGAAGAAAATTTACCATATAACTTAGATCATTTAATAGATTAAGGAGTTACAAAAAATCTTGGCTCATAACATTTTTCTTAAAAATTAAGAAAAATCACATGAGTGCATGGCACCACTGTCTATAGTAACAACCTGAGTATCATTTCTGCTAATGTTTCTTTTAAAGGTCAGTTTCAACGTTTTGAAAGCTTTTCGCATTTTAACATTTTTCTGTCATTAGTTGGGACTTAAAGTATTTTCTTAACTGATATCTTTAGAGAATTAATTTTTGGTAATAGTTTATGCACTTCTTTAAGGTCAGTACTATTGGAAGACCTGTTAGACCAAGATTAACAAAAGCTTGTTAGACTGAAGATTACTGAACTCAGTAGATATGCCAATTACATATTTTTGTTCTAACATGTTTACTGTTTTTGTATTATGTTGTTTGCCATGCACTCTAGGCTACATTGCTGGTTCTTTGCTTTGCTCTTTTTATTTATTATGAAGCCTCATGTCTTTTCAGAACAAATTTTTACCCCCCGCATTATACAACATGTCCTTTGGGATAGCCACAAATTTCTTGGTGTGTTATTAGTTATTAGTCCACTTGAATATTAGTTTTTGGATGTTGTACACCACGTATTTCTAGTTGGGAGGTCCAACAGTGGTAAATTTTGAAACAGTACACTCACAAAATATTTGTTATTGTTCCCTTTTTTTCTACCCATCATAGAGATTTTAATGATGCTGTGGAGTGGCTGTTAGATGAAAAGAACTTTGAAGGTACTGAACTGAGGGCAACTAATGAGATAGGAACTTTTGGTTCAGAAGTTATGACCGATAAAAGTTCTGTAGATGATCAGCAAGAAGACCCAGCAAAGAGAATCTTGAGACAGTTTCTTCAGTACAGAAGGAAGTGGTTTCAGGTAGGTCATACAGCAGTGTTTGCTTTGAACATTTATACTCTTCATAAAATAAATTTGTTTGTACTGAATAAGAGAACATGAGGATAACATTAACTGGGGCTATATGTATTTTCATTTTATTGTACTAGTTTTAATCTCTATACAGTAAAAGTTACAGTATGTTACTATGTAGATTTTCTCATGATAAGGTAATATAATTAAGCCACTGGGTTGCATCTTGAGACTCTCTTAGGACTCATCCAAAGGATTTGAAAGTTTCACTGCAAATAACTTTACTGTGTGCTTTGCAAGGCACAGTGTGTGTGTGTGTGTGTATATTTTACAGTACTCACCTGTGCACTTTGTGTGCTGATTAGGGTAATGTTGGATATCCAGATTAACAGGCTGAGGTATACCCTTTGGAACCTACCCTTCCATCATCAGTATGCTCAAGACTAACTTAAGAAACAATATGCAGCTTTAGTGCTTGTGTATTTACTTAATGATCATACAGTTCAGCCCCACTTTCCTTGTCTGAAACATTAGGAATCGAGCATAGATGGTCATAACTTGTGAAGTCCCCAGCTATAGCCATATTAGTAGAATTATGTATTTTAATCATCGTTAAATGTGACATACAAGTCACAGGTGGAAAGTTCTTATCTGAAGCCTGAGTGGGCCATTCAGTCTTCGAAGTAGGCAACATATTGAGAAGCTCATGAAACATTCAGTTGGGAGACATAATACAAGACATTTTAGGGATAAAGGAAGTTAGAAAGTGGTTTTGTGCTTTAGTTTGCCCTACTGTCACCAACTGAAAGTGGTTTTCTGCTTTAGTTTGCCCTACTGTCACCAACTGATATTGAAACAAAAATCCTCTCCTTTGCTTAATGCGTCACTATCATCATTCTTGTCACTCGCATTTTTATGTGTGGTAGGCATCTGATGAATTTTTTCCCTTGAGCTCTTTCAGCTTTACCACCTTACTCAAATACTCATTCTATCATTTCATGCCTACCACTTTCTCAGTTCTGCAAGTGCTCCTATACTCTGAATATCATTATCTACTTTTTCATTGGTGATCAAATCCTTCTAGCACATTCCAGCAGAGTCTAGGCATTTTGTACTTACATTCTCTTGGGATCCCCATTTACTTTGCAAGTGGTAATGCCCCTTCTGCATAGACAAGCACAGGTCTTGCACATAGATTACCAAGTTTTTGTTAGTTTTTACAATGCCATACTCATAATTTATGGGCATGCAAGGCTTCTAGTTGATTTTTTGTCCTTGTTTGATTCATTTTCTAGATAGAATAAAAAGTATTTGCATATAAATTTTTGGTTAAACTTGGTAAATTTCAGTTTAGTTAACATTTTAGAAATGTGCCATCATCAGGCCTTGGGAAGGGTTTGGGGCAGTGATTACTTGCAGTGTGCTTTGTGCGGCACACTGCTGACAGTACTAAAGGTTCTTTGACTTTGGCCCTAGCTGCAATGCACACTTGTCTAATACTTTGCATTCATTCCATTTGGCCTTTTCTCATCTGGCTGCTTAGCTCCAATCACCACTTACCTTTTAAGGATACAGTAATTCTTTGGCTGAGCCCAGTGAAAGTCTAGAAATGACCGTATGGTCTTGTGAAACAGAATACATAACTATCTGAATTCGAGTCTACTACTTCTTAGAAACTTAGTATACTGTATTTTGGTTATTCATCTGTAGATTACATATCTTATTTAGAAAAATATTAGTTGGCTATAATGTAGGAAAGCTACTCCTGTGTATGATGTGAAATAAACCTTTTGTTTTAAGCAGTATAGTCTGTATATGATATGATTAACAATACAGCATCACTCTTGTAACTTAGAGGAATTTTCATCACATTTTTGAGCTGGAGATATATAAGGTAGATTAAAAATGAACGTGTCATAGACATTACAAAGCAAACATGAGTACTAGTTTTACCAGTTTGATTGATTTTTTATTTCCAAAGCCAAATCAACAAGCAGTACAGAGACTCAGTGAGATGGGCTACCCTGAGGACCGTATTATAGATGCACTAAGAGTAAATGGAAACAATGAAAATGCAGCTGTAAGTATTGAGATAAATGTAGAAGTTAGGAAATAACAAGAAAAAAAGATAATATTTTTCAAGTACAAACCACTACCTAAGTTTCTAGTGAAATGCTCACAGTAATTGAGGAAATCATGAATGTATGTAGATCTAGACTTAGAACCAGGTAATGCTATGTTTTAAAGTTTTTTTTAGCACTCGGCTTTCCAAGCTACATATATTCATCATATCTTTTCAGCTTCTTATCTACAGAAACCAAAAGAAATAGCAGTAAAAGTGGGAACAATTATGAACTAAATAAAAAGAAAATACTTGTTGCTGTACAATTTATTGTCATTCTTCATCAAAAAAGGAAGAAATAATAATAGTACTGTATGTGTCTGTGATATGGTCATAAAATAAAACATTACTGTTGTTTTGTCTCTTGTGAACTGTGTTTATCATTAATGATTAAATGAATGTAAAATTTTGATTAAAAAAACTTCATTCAATAGTACCGTATATTTCCATGTATAAGATGACCTTTAAATCCTAAAATTAATGCCTAAAAATTGGGGGTTGTCGTATACTACCATTCTAAAATTCAAACATTGAATTCTAAGTGATGTTTATCGGTAGGCTAGCTTCTTCCTTGGTGCAATAACCACCGACACATGAAAAGATTCTCATTATGAAATAAACTAATAATGAAGGTAATAAAACCATTTTTACCATATATATTATTGGCATATCTTCATAATAAATAGCCTATCTGAGGAATTCCATATCTAAAACCCATCAGATTCCTCACAATCATCGCGATCTGTTTTGAAAAGTTTCTCATAAGACTCATCACATATGCCATCATCATAGGGATTCAGTCTGGTTCTGGCGAGTCAACTTCGGCTTTGTCATCGCTATTGTATAGATCATCATCTTCGGTACCATCCATGGCATTAGAGATACCACATTTTTTAAATGACTTATGACATTTTCTACTTTAACTTTCCCCATGCTTTTATAAAAAAAAAGCAGAAAACATCAAGTGCTCCACCTGTTGTAAAAGATTTTTCTCCATTCATCATCCAGTTATCCCATTGCTCTCACATTATCTTTAAATGGCTTGCTCAAACTAACATCAAGTGGCTGCAGTATAGCTGTCAAACCACCAAGAATAACTGCAATATCAGTACTGCATTGGTTCGTGATAACGGGGTTTTAGTATTCGCCGTTACATGGCTACGAAACATATCTCAAACCAATAAATTGCGTTCGTTTCGTATGCCATCTGGCCGTGTTCCAGATATTCTCATTCCAAAATTTCACTCTGTATAGGTATCAAATATCATTATTATTACATGTATGGTTACTTTATTATTATCTTACAGGAGCATTATGCTTACTTTATCATTTATCATGCATCAATGCTTCAACCATTGCTGTATACTTATTGTAAGACCACTAGCCTGATTATGCATCGTGGCACCATCACTATTATTCTTTCCCGCCAAGTGTGATGCATAACCAGTTCCAGTTGAGTGACCGCTGAAGTGACAAGTGTGAGACTTCTCTCTGCTTCGATGTTAATGTCTATCTGTCTTTAATATATGGGAATATTAAGAATCTATTATTTTAATTTATCAGCCTTTGTTCCATTGCCTACATGGACATATGTGGCAGAGTTTACATGCTGCAGATACACATACCACTCTCGTCCATTCACTCTTTCTCAAGAAAATGAACAAAAACATCAGGAGGAAACTTTAGGTTTTGTTTTGTATTTAAAAATAACCATAGGTTTCAATTTTTTACAATCAGCCACACAGGATATCACCACAGTAAACCTCGTCTTCTCGTGTCCTGTACTTTTGATGTGTGCTGTTTTTACTCCTTTTAAGTCTATTGTTTTGTTACTCAGCATGTCAAGTTTAATGGATTTTCATCCATATTTCCAATATGTGACAGTGGAAACTGATGCCTTTTTCCTCAGCCGAATGACGAACTTGTGAAAACTTGTGACTTTGTGATCGAGATCTCTCCAGAGTTTTTGGGCAATTTTTGTTTTCTCTCTTATTACCAGATTTTTCCTGTTCAGAAAACAAATACACCAGCCCACTGTTGCTCTGAAATCTTGGCTTCCTTCTTTGTTTGACTTAGCCCATTTTAGGGCATATGATCTTATGTTATTTCTGGTTACAGTTTAGCCATCTTGTCTCTGCTAGATTACCCATTCTGCAACATCATTTTCCAACTTTGGCCAACGATTGCTTCCTCTTCTCATTGCACATTTTTGTTTGGGTGTTTTTCTTAAATTATCCTCATTCTTTCTCCACTCTTGTACCATCTTCACGATCACATCGAATGTTCCAGCAGCAGCACAGTTGTTTGAATTCTTGGATACTTCTATAATCTTCAGTTTAAAACTAGCCTCTTATTTTCTTCTTTCCGCTGGTGGTTTCATGGTTGATATGGGTACACGGTACTACTGGCTTACAATTTGGATTTACAATAATTTTGTCTCTTCATGCGGATGGAAAAGTAGGCCTCAGCTGTGATTTGTCCAAGGATTAAAAGGATGAACCACTGTTTGGGGCGGAAGCTGTAGGCATAACTTAAAAATATGAAATGGATCTTCAACTGCAACTACAAAATATTTTTACAATCTACTAAATAGTTATGTATAAAAAATGTACAATTTATGATCATACTGTATATATCATATTTACAAAAACGTTTTATGTATTTATATACAGTACAGAAAAACATTATGCAGATATCAACCACTAGATATAAAGCAAATTGTTATTCCTGGATAGATTAAAGAGATAAACTCACTCTCTCTCTCTCTCTCTAGCCCGTGCCAGCACAAGGCTGAATTAAGTCGTAGTGGTAACTTTTTTTTGCTGGAAGGGTTAGAAGTATGTATGTGTATACTTTTAAGGGTACTAATGTTTAAGATGACTTTGAAATGATATTAATAATATAATTTCAAAGATTAATACAGTATTAGGATAATAACTTATGGTATATTTGATGTAGGATGATATTTTTAAGTATATATTAAATTTCCATTTGAAATTTCAAGATAGGCAGTTATAAGCGTTTTTAGAAGGGGGTGTTAACTATTCTCAGATTTTAAATATTTATGAAGGTTGTGGTATGCATCCCCGCAAATACTGGTGGTTTACTGATACACATGTAATTTTTAATAGTGTATGTATTTTACTGATTACATGCAGAATAGAATGAATTCCTTCTCATTACTTTGAGTACAAAATTGTTTGTTCAGTGATTCTTCAGCAACAAAAGAATTTTTTCCGCTTCAGAAAATATTTACTATACCCTATTGGCTCGTACATGGCGATAAATGTATCGTTTGTTGGAAAAAACATATCTCGAATATAGCCTAGCCTACACTATGGTATTCAGTACAAAACATACATATATGGTAGCCCAGCCTACACTATAAAGTATACTCTATATATACACGGTATAGTAATTATTAACATCAGCTAATTCTGGAAGTTCATGCAGAGTGACTTATGATAATTCAGTACAAAGAGAAATTGAATTACAAAGAAGAATTAACTTAGCCTACACTATGGTATATCATACACATATATGGTAGCATAGCCTACATTAACATTATACTGTACTCTATATTCACATATTAATATTGTATTATACAAACATCAGCATAATGAATATGCATCTTTTCCATGGATCTTTTAAAATGTATATATTCTTATATTGCTCTTGTATTATAAGTTGCGATCATAGTGATCAATGTTTTGGTTTGGAAATCGATTACATGGTGTTTATTTCGCTGTGTTTAAATCAGTACAGAGCTCTTTTCTTGCTTCTAGTTAGCATAAATGAATCTCTAGATACTTTATTTGTATGGGGAAAGGTTATTTTTCGTTTTACGAAGTGTTTTTAAGTTGAAATATAACTTAAATATGTCTCTTGTGAAATTATTCTAACTATTTTTCGGGCATGCTTGTTTTGTGAAGTAAAAAATCAAGATTCCATTCGCTATGTTCACTTGATTTCATCATAATACGCGCTTTACATATGTATCATTTATCGGCGTGAAAACAGCAGTAATGTGTTCTTTCATGCCCAGTAGTTTTGATTAAAATATTTTCTCTCCAGTTTTAATTAAGGTTGAGTTTTATCATGTTGCCGATGCACGATAATTTATAGTCATTAGCAGCTTAAGCACTGTTTTCTCAGCTTCAGCAACAAGTTACTACATTTAGCAGTGTATTTCCTTGCTGATATTTTACCCAAAGCGAATAACGGTATAATGTAAAAATATACGAGTCCTATTCTACTTAACGTCATTTGTAACATAACTACGGTAATTGTTTACTACCGTACGATGGCTGAATGCAAGCAAAACGGCTGTTGTTATCCAATTCGGTTATAAGCAAAACAACAGTTTCTCTTTCAGTTGTTTATGGCTGTATGCATTTACGCAAGAGTGTAACGTTAATAACAATACTTTTATCATTCTCTTTTACTTTTTTTAACTAGAAGATGTAATAAAGAGATGGAGGAAAAGAAGTTGGTCTATTGTAATTTGGTCTCTCTCACTGCCTGTGCCCACGCGAAATGTAAAAATATTTTATAAATATTGTCATATCGGTATTAATTGCTAACCCCATCGCAAAATCGAGTTATCGTAAGGAAAATTATCGTAACTCGAGCACTACCTGTATAAGCGTTGTCCCCCATATTGCTAAATGTATATCTCTGTGTGTCTGTTATTGTCTCCTTGGCGCAATGTACTTCTGGTTGTTCCCTATTGTTTTGACTTCCCTTAGAAAATCTTTCCGTTCTTCCAGGTCTCTGTTTTTCATATAGGCCTAATTCAATCTCTTTTTGGACCTTTCTTGGGATTATCTCATGCTACTGTGCTTCCACAATATTAATTTGCTTGTTTTTGTGTTAATTTACCTACATATATTTGAAAATTCCAGGCTCAGAAGCTCTCCCATTTATATATATATATATATATATATATTATATATTATATATATATATATATATATATATATATATATATATATATATATATATATATATATAGAGAGAGATAGAGAGAGAGAGAGAGAGAGAGAGAGAGAGAGAGATTCCTCGTTTCTTTTCATTAAGAGTATTCATAACATTTTTTTATTCTTATATCTTCTTTTCTATACCGATTTAGTTCCAGCTTTGTCATTTCCTCAGAATATTTAATGTTTTTTAACTGTGTTTATCATCAAAATACAAGATACTTTTGCATGAATGCCATACCTGATGAAGAATGTATATGTATGTTTAAAGTCTTCGTAAGGGTTTGTCAAAACAAATAGATGATAGTGCAGCAGATTGCTGTAAAAATCGTTCAGATAGTGAAACAAGCATGAAATTTGGCACAAACATTCCTAAGACTACGCTCTCTTAGAAAAGGCGCTGGCCTGAAAATCAAGATGGCTATTTTTTCAAAATGGCCGCCATCTATGTTAATTCACTGGTTTTGGAGCATCTATTGGATGGAATATGCCAGTTTTTTTTTAAACCTCGACTTTTAGGTTATAAAATGTTTCATACCACACATTTTATTGAAAACCATACTAAATGAATTGTAACCAAGATGGCGTACAAAATGGTTGCCATAAAAGTTTTTTTCTATCACAGCGCTGAACATAGAGACCAACTGTTTTATTTAATGGTATATTCATGTGATCAGACAGTTTAACTAATATGCTATTTTCAACTGAAATAGTAATGGTATGGTCACATACAACATTGTGTCTAAGACTGTAACCATAAAAAGAAAAGAAGAAATACGGACTAAAGCGCAACCAATCTATGTATAGGTCTCTCAACCTACACCTTTGAAAAATTCGAGGATAAGAAGGTAGGCATAGCATGACACGTTGGATGCTCAAGCTAGATTATCTACTGAAGAGAGGGCAATATTTATCTAGACTTCACATTTGCAAGTGCACAGAGCTGTGCAGGAAGACCCAATAGCACTTGCACCTTTCCCGACAGCCTGCTTTGCATCCACATTTGGTAAGCTGTTGGCAACTCTTGGCTAGCCACTGATACTCCAGTGCAAGCTGTGGCCCAAGATATCTGTGGGTGGCTTTGGTATTGCAGTGTTTGGTGGCACAGGGTTCTTTGTTTGAAAGGAAGCTGGTGAGATGTTTGTGAATGTGTCCGGCAATTCAGGCACCGACCTCACTTTCTCAGGTGCAAACTTTGGTTGCTGTCTTTCCTGTCAGTGTTCTCCTTGGTGGGGTGCTGAAATATGGAGATGCTAGTTCCATGGAAGGAGGTAGTGGCAGTAGTTGCAGATGGGTTGTGGTCGATGTTGTCCATCACTGCAGTGGTGAACAACCCTTACCGCCAGTACTGGGGACAGACCACACCCTCTCCACATATTTACTAACTGTGGCATCTCTAACTGTGCAGAGACCTCCAGTACTCTGTCATAAGAGATACTGAGGCCATAGTGATGTAGCATTTCAACCAGGTTTCTCTTCCTGGTTTTGGCATAGACAGAGTCCCATGTAGACTGGGAATGGTGTTTCTCTGTCTTTGGAGTGTCTATGAGTTGTTGCTCCCCTCTTTGTATCGGAGTAACAGTTGAACTGCATGAGCTGAGCAATGGCCTGGGCTGACTTTGATGCCAAATCGTAACTGTGACTTGATGTCAGCCCCATGCTCAACCATCCCTACAAACTGGAGCAGGAGGGAGGCACAGAATTTCGTACACAAGCCTCAGAAAATGTGCCATCAAACCGTGACTGATGATCAAGTATAGACTTTCTGAGAATATTAGCTGCTTTAGCAATGATAACTGCCTCTGAAAGATCAGATGATTGAGCAAGTGCTTTTCCCATCCTTTTGAAATGCAAGTAATACATCTCTGCCAGATTTATGAGCCTCAAGTTCTGGAATTTCTGCCAGAAGTTTGTCTTTGAGTCGTGGAATTTACACTTGGTGACTCTACACCTAATTGTTCCAGACGTTGTTGGTAGAGGTGGCAAATATCTGCCAAATGAAATGTGACTGGATCATCTGAACAAAGGTTGTTTTTCAACAATGTATGTCATCAGTTCTGACAGAACTAGTGGATACACATCTGATTCTGACTCAGTGCTACCTTGGTCTTTCTCAAGGCTCCTCAGGTAGGACCTTTTCTGTTGTAGAGGGCACAAAGACAGGCATGGTGATACTTAAACTCCTGTGCAATGACATCCCCACCAGTCAACTTAGCAAGGAGCTTGCCATCACTAAGTATCTCTGCACATTCACGCAATTTCAAGTCAAGGCCCTTAGTACTGGCCTGTCTGAGATCAGATGCAGGTGCCACTTTCTCACAGAAAATGCAAACTTCATTGTCATGACTGGTTCGGCGCAGTTTTTACGACTAGTCTCAGTGTTGCTGGTCTGGTCATTGGATTTGTCGCTTTCTTGCACGGTCCAGTTTAGTGTTGTTAAACAACAAGCGACCAGTTCACATGGTATTTTTGCTGCATTTTTCCTGAGAGTGGCCTCTATGCCATCACCTTCATCAGCCTTGCTGGATCCATTATCAGTGGCATTTCATTAATTTCACTTAACATGGGAATGTTCCTTGCCAGCATTGTGTACCCATCATGGTCTAGGACATGATGACTTGGAGGTGATGTCAAGGCTCACCTCTTTGTCCTTCTGACAAAGACAACACAAACTCCAGTTTGTTTTTCTACTGCTCAATATTGGATTGGCATCACATTCTGCCATGATTTCACTTTTGATTAAGGCCGAGGGGTTATCCTTTACCACCTTAAACCAAGCACACATTCCTGTATGATTCAACTAGGTTCGGTCTCCCTACACCTAGCCGATCATTCATCCAGTGCCATTTAAGTCCTGTGTGATCTGTACACCATCCGGGTAAGTACATGAACCATCATGTACAGCCCCCATACCTTGGCGCGCTCTCGCGCTGGCATCCTGTCTATTCAGGTGCGGCTATCTAACTATAGCTGGTCTGGGGCTGTTAGAAAGCATTTGGGACACTAAACTAAACTATATTACAACTACTAGTCTAAGACTACAGGATTAGTAAAGCTGGATTAGCTGGCACTGAACCCCATGCTGAGTTACACAGCAGTGATGTCACCAGTGTGCCCTGGTTGTGTGCAGACATACACTCTTTTACATTTATTAATTTTCCTTCAAAATTGATGAGTTATTCCGAAAGAGATGGCCTCATTAGGATCTAAAACCACAGAAACCAAGATCCATGCTTAAAGCGATAATTGTTGAACGGGCATTATTTCTCATTATAATATTGTTTCTACCTTTTCTTGGCAGCCATATAGCCCCCATATTTAAAGGTAAACTGTACTGGGAAGCTACAGAAACATAATATTCACAAGAAATAGTATGGAAGAGCTTTACCATATTGCTAGAAGCAAATACATGCCATTCTAGTGAAAAATTAGCCAAAATCTGTCGATACTGGCCGCCATCTTGGAATTTGGCCGCCATATTAAATTTTTTGCGTGGCCAGCGCCCTTTTCTGATAGAGGGAACTTTAAAGAGCACTTGTGCAAAATTTCATGCTTGTTTCACTATCTGAACGATTCTTATGAAATATGCAATTATCTGCTGCACTATGATTATTTGGGTCATGAATGTCATACTGATAATGATACACAAGAATGCCAGGATTATATATAGATTTATTACTGCACGTTATATATACAAAACTTTTACGTAGCAATTCTTCATTTATATAAGTAAATTAGTTTTGGGAACTGAAAAAATATATACATTAAGAATGGTACCAGCATGAAAGACAACTAAACAACTACCTTTCCCAGTAGGGGTTTAATCCTGGCTGTATGACATCTTTATGCCCTGAAGTCAGCTTAACACCTGATAGGAACTGGCAGCGCTGTAAAATGTTTTTGCCACGTTTAAAAAGAAACGTGTTGTTTTATTGTTGTTAAAAGCTAGAAAATCGGCAAAAATTGATCAGAAAATTATATTTGTGTTTTATAACTTGCGCTGTATGGTATGAGTCAGAATATTTGATGTGGCAGCGCTGGTCACTGCCCATGCCCTACTCTTTTCGCCGTGAAGGAGCCAATAGGGTATAACAATGCATTGACATATCTTCAAAACAAATTTCATCTCTTTAATCTCTCAAAGACTCAAATGTTATTCCATTTCTGTTTACCTGCTGGTCACACCCGTCCACGCGACTAACAACAAAATTTTGTTTTTTGTCTTCCAAAGATATATTATGTGTACAGTACTACTGCACATTTTTTAAAACATTATGAACACACTCAGTGTCAGCATACATGCAAAAAATACAGAGAGAGAGAGAGCCTTTATACAGCAGTCCATGCAACTGACAAAAAAATGTGTTTGTTTTTTTGTCTTCCAAAGATGTATTACCTGTACTACACATTTTTAACACATTATGAACACACACACACACAAACAGTGTGTGCATATGTGCTAATACCCATGGGTTAAAGAGACTCAAACTAATACCCATTGGTTAAAGAGACTCAAATTAGAGAGAGAGAGAGAGAGAGAGATTTGGGATTTTTTTTGTAAATCTTGGGATTTTCTGAGGTCAATTCTTGGGATTCAGTAAGAAAAATAATTTGAGTAGCAGCACACATCCAAGTGACTCAGGTCAGCCGTTAGCAAGCCATAACACTAACCTTATGAATTGATGCTCTACTCTCCATGTAGCAGTTGTCTTATACTATATATATGAGATAAATTCATGAAAATTTGTAATTTTTTACCTCCTCTTATCTGGAGGTCATTTTATGCATGGAATTATACAGTAATTAAAAAGATATGAAAGAGTAAAATAATGAGACTGAAGGCTTTTTAATTTTCCCCTTACTATAGGACCCATTTTCTAGACGTCTCTGCTCTATATTCTCTCAAACTTTCCTTTAAGTTGCCATATTTTACAGGAAGTTTACAATTGATTATTATATAACTGTTTTTATCTGTTAAGTGTTTTGACCTTATAGATCTCATGTTTAGCATTAATGCTACACATTTTTAACTGAAAATACATCAATAAAATTATACTGAGTTATTTGCTAGATAAGTTGGCATCTTACATTAACTTTTCTTATTGCAAACACTGTTTTTCTTCCAATTTTGTATACAAACTAGAATATACTGGGCTCTTCACAAAGTCCAAATCTTTGAAGCCTTATTGTACAAATTTATATAAAATAAAACAATATAACCAGTTTCCTAGTGAATGAAAACAAAAATTAATGATTGAGGAGAGGTTTTATGTTAAATATTTATTATGTGTATTGGTGTAATAATAATCTTGTCATGTTTCCATCTTAATCTAATTGTAGAGGGAGCTGCTATGTGAAAACAAAGTTATACCACCAGATGATGTTGGCCTTGAGAGGAACTCTCCAATTATCTCTGCCATTCTAGCTTCTCCAGTCATCCAGCTTGCTTTGCCAAAGCCCAAAACTCTATTAGGTTTGTAATTAAACATTTTATTGTGAAAAATAATTGTGCTACAGCTTTAAAATATAATAGATCTTAGGTAGCATATATATAGCATTTTGGAGTGTTAATTAAAACCATCAAAAGCTTCTGTTCTTGTATGCATTTTTATTAATAGTATAGAAAGATTCAGTGTTACTAAATATTTTTATAATTTTTTAAAAGTTGAAGTAAGTTATTTTATCTCAGTGTTAAAAGTTTTCATGTATATTTTATAGTCTTGTAGTGTTATTTGTAATTCCAGAGAATTTAAGTTTTAAATGGATATTCAACTTTGCCTTTACAGCTCTAATGATGTTGTTTGAAAGTCCCACCAATGCCAACATGTGGTTGAGTGACCCTGATACTCATCCAGTTGTTAGCCAAGTGTTAAGGATATATCATGCAGAAAAGCACAGTCTCAACCACAAACGTTCTGTGTCTGGCTCTTCAAGTTCCATTCCAACATCTGTTGCTAATAGCTCAACAGAGTATTACCAGCCTTTCTTGAGGTCAGTCACACCTCCCAGAAATAATTCTAGTTCAGGTACTAGTTTCAGTATCAGAAGTGATAGTTATTCTCCTCAGTCATTCCAAGCCAGTTTTATAAGAAATACCAGCAATGGCAGTTATAGGAATGATCAGCCAACTATACGGTGGTCACCTGGCAGTTCAAGCCTATCTGGGCATATTCCTTCAGTTTCATCACCTGTTCCATCATCTCGTGCAGATCCTCTACCAAACCCATCCTTTACACCTAATCAGCAAGGGCAGACAATCATAGAAGAACCAATGTCGCACTCAGGCTCGCCTGTTAGAGGGATGGGAGGGTTTCGAACTGTGTCTAGCATTGCTAATGGAGGACCCCAGCAATTGGGTCAGTCTTTAATATGTAGTTCAGCTGATGTTGAAATGGTTGAGTCAAACCAAGACTCTCAAGATATGGATACTCAATAAACAAGTGAATATAGATAAATTTTTGTTTTTATATATATGTAACTTACCAAGTAATTACATAGCTATTAGTTTCTACTTTTAACAGTTGTTCAGCAGCTTTGTTTTTAAAGTTCAGGAGTTTCACCAGATGGTTTGGATTGTTTTCAAAGGATTTGGTGTAGTATTCTTTACTTTGGTTTGGTAGCTTCTGCGCTGTATTTTTATAGCTTAGATAAGCTTAGCTTAGCTTAGCTTTTGTAGATATTGACTTAGTATGTCAGACTCGAGTGTGACTAGTAACTGGTATTGCAGCAAGGGCTGCAATACTAGGTTAACCTCGTCTAATATGACGCGCATTTAATGTTTTCATTGCTGAGGACAAGTTTGTTCTCCTGACTTGATGTGCGAGGAATGTAGAAACTGCGACGATGTTAAATGGAGGATTTTTACTAACTATTTAGATAAATTAGAGAAGACTAGGCATAGAAAGGTGGCTGCTAGAGCCGAGGCTAGAGCTTCTGTGTCCTCTACCCCTAGACTGGCCCTTTCAACACCTGGTAACACTCATTTACCTGTTCCTACTTCTCTCAGACTCCTACGACTTGTTACTCTGGCTCCTTTCCTCTGAAACTCTAGTGCAGCCAGTCTTAAAGCGCGATAGACAAGAAATTTGACGATTAGTGAACACAGTATTAAACAGAGGCTCGGTAAAAGTGCTTTTAGATAAAGCAAGTGGTGATCTCTGTGCTAGTGTTGTGTCATCCCACCTATGCTCCTATATGGAGGTCCCTGCCAAACTCTGTTGCACATGGGAGGAGGCAAACCGTAAGTCCAAGGGAGGTCAGTGGGGTTTGCCCACTAGTAGTTGCTCCCTCTACCGATGCTGTTGCTATTTGACAGGTTGTGGTAGCTAAGCGCTGGAAAGGTGTACCAGTGGGTCACATCTTATCCTCCGGTGGTTCTGATTCCGAGCCCAAAGGATGCGGTTGGCGGTTTCACGATTCCTCCAGGCCTTTGAAGAGGCATGTTTTGGATGATCAGCCATTGATTCCTCGTAAGTGCCAAAAGGACCAAGAACCCTCTTGTAGCTATTGGGACAATAGAGAGCTCCCATTGGATACTGAGCTCCCAGTGGCTCATAAGCATGTAATGGGATCAGTACGCTCAGTGGTGCCCGATATCCCAGGGCCTCCAGCTCTCATACAGTAGATGATGTGTCTGACGGCTTCTCTGATTCAGACGTCCCTATTACAGCGGGTCAGCCTGCTTCGGTACCTTCTGTTAAGCGAGTTTCGAAGACTGTACCACCTTCTCCTGTCGGTGAGTGCCCCAAAGCGACCCTAGTACCAGCTCCTCAAGATCCTTCATTGCTACCCATTCATCAGCGATTGGGCAATGTCCTGGAGCTTCTGAAGAAACCCTTCGCCTCTCCTCAGAAACCAGAGGAACCGTTAACAGGACTTTGGCGCTGTCCACAATTTCTTAGCGAAGAAGAATCCTGAGCAAGAGCAGCCTCCATCTGCATATTCATCCCTGTTGAATTGCTTTCTGTTCTGCTTCCCGTCATACTTTACCACCATGGCACCTTCTTCTCCTGGGTCTTCCTTCATGTTATGGCAACCAGCAGATTCTGCTAAGCTCCCGAAGATGGTTCTCTCGATTTCATCCAAGAAGGCTCTGACAGGTATTGACTCTTGGTAGGCTGAGGAGGAGGAGTTAGGTAAGGCGGTATTTTGTTTTCCTCCTTCGAACTTGTCGAAGAGGAAGTACTGCATGTGTTTTATGCGACCGGAGAGGAGCCCTTCTTGGGGGTTTCTGCCTCCTCCCAAGGGACTTCCCTGACCTCATTGATCCTGCTTGAAGATCGGCCTTCAACTTGGCGAGGATTATGTTTTCTTCCTCTAAACTTGATCGCTTGGTTAAAGACTCTTACAAAGTCTTTGAAATCTTCAGTTTCCTCGACTCGATGTTGGACGCCTTGATGAATAAGATTGAGGACTGTTCTTTGCTGTAGGACAATTTTGCAGCAGACTGGCTCAGGGTTCTGTCTTGTGCTGATAAGGCCATTAAGAGATGGGCACAAGAATTAGCTGCTCTCTTTTCTATAGGCATGTTGAAGAAAAAGGAGCCGTTGTGCTCCTTCACCACCAAGGGAGTGACTCCGTCTCAAAGATCTTTTCTCTTCTCTTTTTGCTCTGCTGGACAAAAGTAGCCTTTTCCCTCGTGCAACAGTGGAACGAGTACAGTAAACCCCCATATTTGGGTTCTCACGATTCGTGGACTTCTCTATGGAACATATATACACATTATTTGTGGAAAATTTGCCCATTTGTGGTATCTTTCACTGAGAAATATTCACTTATTACTATATTTTCATGACTAAATTCACTTTTTGTGATAAAACTATTAAAATACTCAGGTATTAGCATTTTTAGATTTTTTTTTTGTTTGAACTTTCCAAAATAGGCAAAGTGTTTTTAGAGGGGTTTCAAGTACTGCATCTCGTGGATTTTAGCCATTTGGGGGGAAGGAAGGCATCCCATGAATATGGGGGCGGGTTTACTGTAGCTACAGAGCCTGAAGAAGGCCACCACGATCTACAGCCTAATTGACTAAAACGACCAAAGGATCTCGAGCCACAACCCTCTTCTGTCTCAGAAATCCCTCGGCTATCTTCCTCCTTCCAACCACGTCCCTTTCGAGGGGCAGAGGTAGAGCTTCTTCCCTAATTACACACAAACCCTAGATCACCCTGTCCTATTACGAAGAAATCATCATCAAGACCAACCTCTAGCAAGTGAGGATCTGGTCCTCCATCTCCCAGTGGGCGCCAGATTCTTGGGCACTTTTGAAGCAGTGGGCAGCCAGATTTGTAGGGACCATGTACAATTCAGGTGTACCTGTGAGTAATGATATTCCAACCCCCCAGTGAGAGACCAATGGACGCCTTTCTCCCCATCGCTCAAAGGCGATTTAGAAGCTTGGAGAGGTTTTCGGCCCTCTCAAAGGAAGTTGCAGCTCTTCTCCAGAAAGGAGTAATAGAGGAGGTAGAAGAATTGTTGTCGGAGGGGTTTTACAACTGCCTTTTCGTAGTCCCCAAGGCATCGGAGGATTGGAGACCAGTCTGGATAAAAACGCTCAAACTTCTTTGTCCAAACCACGAAATTCAAGATGCAGACGAACAACTCGGTTCTCGCTTGATTCATCAAGGGGTCTGGATGGTTTACTTTCATATCCCAATACACCGAGATTCCAAGAAATTCCTGAGATTTGTATTCCAGGACAGGGTTTTCCAATTTCAGGCTCTGTGCTTCGGGTTGTCCACAACCATTCAAGTCTTCACCAGAGTACTCACCCCTCTATCGCATTGGCTTCACCTAATGGGCATAAAAGTTTGCTTATAGCTGGACTACTGGCTCCTACAATTGTCATCCCAGAGGAAATGTATGGAGGACCTTTTCAAAACTCTGCAGTTAGCCCAGGATTTGGGCATTTTAATCAATCAAGAGAAATCCCAACTAATCTCTTCTCAATTGATAGTCAGACAAGAGAGTGCAGTCGTGCACCCAAAAGATCCATCATTTTCTGAATCTACAGTTCTGCTCTGCCAACTATTGGATGAGTCTACTTGGAACCCTCTCCTCCATAGAGATGTTTGTATCATTGGGGAGACCATGTGAGACCTTTACAATTCATCCTAAAGGCTGATTGGAGCAGGAAGACTCTGCCAGATTCCTTTGTCTTTCCCATTATTCTGAAAATAAAGGAAGATCTTCGGTGGTGGCTCGAAGAAGGGAGGTTTCTTGCGGGAAAGTCTCTTTTTCATCCGAGCCCGAACCTAAAATTGTTCTCCAATGCATCGGATCCAAGCTAGGAGCAGTTTAGGACATTTGGGGTGTATCAGAAAACGTGGTCTCATAAGAGAGGAAACTACACATAAACCTGAAAGAACTGAAGGCGATTCACCTGGCGCCTCAGCATTTTGCTGTGATGACTGGTGACACAGTGGTGCAGTGCATTCCGACAAAATGGTGGTGCTTGCATATATTGGGAACCAGGAGGAACCTACCCCTTCGTGGTATGCGAAGTAGCCAGAGATCTTCTTGTATGGGCTTACAACAACACCTGAATACTCACCTGCTTTGTTCAGGGTGTCGAAACGGGCTGGCAGATGAGTTGAGCATTGCAAACAAGTTTTACCATAGAATGAGCTGTTGAATCTACAGGTGCATGACTGTGAAACTGGGGGAGAACTGTTGGTAGACTTGTTTGCAACGTTCAGGAACCATCGCCTTCCCCTGTATTGCTCTCCGGCGCCAGACCCTCAAGCATGGGCAACGGACACGATGCTCCAGGACTGGTCAGACCTGGAGGTATATGCCTTTCCTCTGTTCAGTTTAGTGAGGGAGGTCATAAACAAGTTCAGGACTTCCCATCAGGAACTTCTGTCGGACTATCCATGGCTCCTTCCACAGAGGAAAGATATGCCTCAGAAAACCTCATTTCAACCAGCTTCATCAAGGTTTGTCACTGTCGCTCTGACAGGCTTCAAACTGTCTGGAAGTTTGTCAGAGCGAAAGGGTTTTCAAGAGAGTTTGCAAATGCTATTGCGAGATGTAGACGCGAATCTTCTTCCAAGCTCTACCAAGCTAAGTGGCCAGTAATTCACAGATGGTGTAAGTAATGTAACATCTCCTCTTCTACCTCTATAGCCCAACTAGCTGAATTTTTACTTTTCCTGAGCCTTCCCGGGGTCTGTTAACATCTACAATCAAGGGCTACAGATTTATGCTGAACTCAGTGTTCAGGCATAGAGGTTTAGACCTCTCTTCAAACCCAGATATTTTGGACTTGATTACATCCTTTGACACCACGAAATGGAAATCGCGATCTCCAGTTTCTTGGAACCTAGATGTAGTACTGCATAGGTTATTAGGCCCTCCATTTTAACCAATTCACACGTCTTCTTTTAGGGATTTATCCAGAAAGACTCATTTTTCATCGCTTTAGCCACAACAGAGCGAGTCAGTGAGTTGCAAGCTCTAAACAACCATGTTGGTTTCTCCCAAGAGAATGCAGTATGTATGTACATCAGTCTTACGGAACTGGTGGGACCTTCAGATCGAGGAAGAGTTTTGTGCCCAGTGAGAGCATTGAGACATTATCTCGAGAGAACCAAGAATATCAGGATTTTGTAACCTCTGGTGCTCAGTTAAGACTCCTTTGTGCCCTCTCTCCAAGAATGCTATTTCATTCTTTGTGTGAGACATTACTGTGGAATCTCACTTGGGAAGTCAAGAAGATGGTTTACCTTTGTTAAAGGTAAAAGCCCATGAAGTGCAGGCGGTAGCCACGTTGGCTTTCAAACAATCTCTCTGTGTACGATTATCCAATCGACTTATTGGAAGTGTCGCTCGGTCTTCGCCAACCATTATTTACGTGATGTCGAGACAGTTTTCGAGGACTAAAGTACGCTGGGTCCATTCTCCGCGTCTGGCATGGCACTAGGGAATGAGGGGTAGGAGTGATCCTTCTATTTTCTTCTCTCTCTCTTAGCCTTGTTTAAAGTTGTTGAGTTTTCGGAAGCTGGGGGGTACTTGGTACCTGGAGTACCCTCTGATCTGTGTTTTTTAATGTAGGTAATAAGTTTTTAATTGGTGTTCAGGTAATATAGTTTTTTATGGTTGTGTTTAGTTGGTGTATGTTCACGCCCAGGGCAAGGGCAGTTGTTTTGTTTAGCTTTGTCAAGTCATGTAGTACTTCCTGACCACAAAGCTCCTACTGAAGTAGGGGCAATTCCTCCTCCCCACACATGGATGTAGAGCATAAACGAACTGAGCTCTTCAGCTATGTTGTACTTGTACTTCCCTGGAAGTGGGTGGGGCACTTACCTGCACCAAAACGAAAGAGAACTGCCGCAAATTTCAATTCTAAAGCTGCCGTTAAAGTAGAAACTAATAGCCATGTAATTACTTTGTAAGTATATATACAACCTTATTTTATTATAAAAATGTAATTTTTACTGGAATACAACCGTTTGCCTTTCATTTATGGAATATCCTTCAGCATGAGCTGGAATGGCTGTTGAATCTTGGTAAACAAAACTTAGTTAGAAAAGTGGAGAAAGGGAGGGGGGATTACCCAAGCTGTCCATTCTATTTCCTTCTTCAGCTGCCATAGCAACTGGATACTACCCAATCTCTTTCTTGTGTGCTGTTGGATTGTTGGATGAGTACCTATACTCTGTTTCAAGTCGTTTGTTACTGAAAAATTAACATCCATTGACAATTGGCCATGGCAACACTGGGATGTACTTGCCCACAGACAGAGGATGAGAGAAAAATGCTGGAAAGACATAGGAGAGAATAACAAGCAAATGCTTTTATGAAAGATATTAGTGAGAAATAGGCCCTGACTTTTTTTCTTTTTTTTAACGTTTGATAATTGACGAAATTCTGTATTTTTCATATAAAAATTGTGATATTAAATAATGCACCCTACCCTTTTATAATTTAATGCTTATCAAAAAGTACGCAAGATTGTCCAGTTAGGCTGAGGTTTGTAGGTCCCATTGCTAGGTAACCAATTGGTTTTTAGCCATGTAAAATAAATCTAATCCTTTGGGCCAGCCCTAGGAGAGCTGTTAAGCATCTCAGTGGTCTGGTTAAACTAAGATATACTTTTATTTTTCCTTTACCATATTATCCTTTATTATTGTTACTTGGTTCAAGGTAAAATAGACGCCCCTTAGAAAAATAGACAGCTCAAAATATGCCTCCAAGAATAGATTTTTTTTATATTTCCTTTATTTGGATTTACAGATACTTTACAATGATGGTAAGCTTTTGCTGTATTTAGTAACAGAGAAGGGGAAATGCATTTTGTACTTAGGCCTGTATTGATTTTATCTCACACCAGCCTTGTCCACTCATAATGTTTATCAACATCACATACATTATACAGATTTCCAGGTTTATAGTCAATAATTTGCTGAACGTTATAAAAGGTAGAAACATATTCCAAAATCCATTAGAAATGAGGTGCTCCTTTCTAAGTCACTGGAAAAATTGAAATCATGAGACTGCATTTTGAATGCTTGGCTTCATTAGATTCACATATGACAAGTACATTGATAATACGTGATTAATTTTCAATCAGTTGTTTTGCAACATTTTATACATCGATATACACATGGTTTCTATAAAATACGGTCTGCCTTTACTAATAGCCAATTCTCTTAGTGTTCTCCCTCCAGAATTTTAAGAGCTACTTTAGCATTAACCTCCCTGCCCAGTGCAATATAGCTCTAACCCACTTTATTCTCATGGTGTGATTTCTACTTACTTTCATGAACAGGCAATAGAAGGAAGGTTATTATTAAGATCAGCATGAAAGAAAGGCAGTAACAAGTTTAAAACATTCTGACTAGAAAGGAATTTAATGATTTTTGACTGGGTCAGTCGTGTCTTTTTTTAAAATTCTTTGAGGACATAATGACTTTTATCAGTTAAAGAAAAAATCTAACTGAAACATTTAATTTTGTTAGATACTGGTAGTGTGAACGGGATGTATACTGACGGCCATTCGTATGTTCAATTATTCTTCATGCCTATTTAAGTATGTATGATATAATGTCAACACACTGTGATCCTGTTTGTTCGTGTTTCTGAATGTTCATAGGCAGGGTGGTGTCTGTGTACTGTAGTACTGTTTTCTATTATGTAGATTGTCATTTATAAAATGCCTATAAGAATCGCTATTAAAAAAATATTGCACAGCCAAGTCATTTGGGATATTTACGTACATTTTAAAAGATGCTTGCATAATACAGTATACTGTATATTGTTTGTTAGAAACAAGAACTTTTTCATGTGGTAAGTGCAAGAAACAAGAACTTTTTCATGTGGTACGTGCAGACTGCCACACTGGGATAAAAGCAATAGCAGATCAGTTTCAGCTGAAGTTCCGAATCCAAAAGTCAAGCTAGATCATTTCCAGCAGCCCACCTCCTTCTTTGGTTGTTCATATACTTACACCACCATTTACTGGTAATTAGTTTTTATATCATGGCCCTTGCATATCTGTAGTAACTCAAAAGGACTTTTATCATACAGGTTATTTTTTAACTTTTTGTGTATAATCCCATATCCATGTAAATAAGTGCTTGGGTAGGGATTCAAAGTCTATTTACATTCGGATAAGATGGAATTAAGCAAATCAGCATTGGTGCCATGACAGATTGTTAGATAAGACAATATTCCCATGACAGATCAGCTGACACTGACTGTAGTTTTCCTTGTTCCTTTTTATCTTTTGCCTTTCCCTGTGCTTTGGGCATTTATTTTTGCTGGGTTATTTTGTCTTTTGATTGTGTTTTTCTCTTATGGAGAATAAACAAGACCATGTTGGTGTGAGGGTCATGGGCAGCCATGTAGCTGTTTCATGTTCCCCACTTTGGTACACCCACATATAGTTTTTCATACATGTAGAGAAGGAATTTACTCTTGTCTTTCCTTGTGATGAATGTGCATCATGGAAATTCCTTGTGATGAATGTGCATCATGGCATTACCCTAGTGGGTGACTTATAGCAAGAGGAAGAGAAGGCTTGGGAAGTGTTTGCCAGCTTCTTAATTTGGGTAACTCCCCACCAGAAATGATGCCAAATTCTTCTGCAACCTCCATTTCTCTGGCCACCATTGCCCCCCTGCCCCCAAATTTTTCTGGTTCCTCTCTGTATGGAAGGGATGAGTCACTCACATGCAAATGTCGATACCTCATATGATGATAAGGAAGTGAAAGATTTCTTGTCCTTTGAGTATTTACATAAGATGTGACCATCCTTAAATATCTGGCAGTCTATCACTTGCTGATTTCTTAGGTTCCTCAGAACATTGGTCAACAAGTCACCGTCTCTATCTCTGCTGCAGCAGAGCCAGTGTCTCCTCTCCTACCCCCTTCCCTACAGGTGATTCCCGTGCTGTGGTGTTTAATCAAAAAAGGAAGAGACATTGCCGTCATTCTTCCTCGTCCTTGTCGTCTTCCACTTTGTCATGCTTGTTTTCCTCCTCCTCCTCCTCCTCCTCATGGACTCTCATCACAGAAAGAAGAAGAGGAAGTCCAAGACCCATAGGAAGAGGTCCAAGTGGACTTCTTAAGCTTCTCTCCTCATCGATGAGACAGAAGTGCCAGTCCACCTTCTATTTTTCTTAGGAGATTTATTTGTAATTATGAAATATACAGGGTCTGTGATTTATATAATGTTTGTTCTGATGGGAATACGAACCTATTCTTTCACTGAGGCAGTACATAACGCAAGGTGCGCTGTGGCTGTCACCGACTTAAATAGAAAAGTAAAAGTTTATTGGGTAGGCCTATGAGTCACCTGTGACGTGAGCTGAGTTACCTCTTCCATTTTGTTCTCAGCCGTCTTAGCATGTGGTTGGTTGCTGCATTCATCTTGCTTTAGTTGAGATTTGCTTTTTTGTGTGTCACGTTCGTACCCTTGTATTCTTACGCTGTAGGGACCCTGCCCTTACAGTGCCTTGCCCTCCTTCAGTAGCCCAGTGTGTTATCCCTGTGCAGTGTACAGTTTCTTGTGCTGAAGGGAAGCATATCAGTCCTTTTTTCCTTTTGTGTGATCCAGTCATGTGGGTGACCTCCTTAATGTAGTTTTCATGTGTGTATCATTGCCCCCTTCTTTTTGTTTGTGATGGCTAAAGTGGAGGATATGAAACCCAATATGTGTCCATGATTGTGGTAGATCCACACACTGTGTGTATTTCATATTGGGAATAAGAGTGCACAAGAGAGACCATGTGTGAGGAATGTGCGGGATGGGTATCACCCCCAATGGTCTCTCTGTAAGGAGAAATACCAAAAGGAATGTCAGTTCCTCTGGAGAACCAACTCTTAGCCCTTCTCCATGCCCTCTAGAGTTCCCGACTTCACCAAGACCACCTTCACTGGTGACCCTTCTGGGCAGGTTCATAAGCACCTCCTTCAATGACAGCATGAGAGGGAGGCCCAAATGCAGAATATTCCTTTAGCAGGTAGCAGTTTGCGACCTCCAGAGGGCGCCAATCATTGCCTTCCACCATGTGGAATCCAAGGAAGACAAAGGATCCTTGCAGTTGTCACATATGGCATACTCTTCCCAAAAATCTGACAGAGGTGACAAAGGAGCATCCAAGAAAAGGTTGATAGCAAAGTCTGCAGGGCCCCCTCTTCCCCACCAGCGAAGTGCTAGAGGTTGGGGAGGTCATGATCGCCAAGAGAGAGTGGAGTGAGCAGCTTTTCCCCTTCAGTCGTCTGTTACTTCTTAAGTGGTCTCGTTAGTGTACCCGCCTTACCTCTGTCCTATTCCTGCCACCCATTGCATTTTCTTACTCTTACTAATTCCAGATCCTAATCTCACAATAAACATCCTTTCTGTCTTCTCTAACCTCGCTTTTATTTTTCTCTCCGATGTCTTCACCTGTTCCCTAACTGATTCCTTCATTTTCTTCAGTGTTTCATTCCCCCCACCTTAACTGCTTATTTTCTACTTCTGCCTTCCTTTAGGACTCCCTTAGCTGCTCCACCTCTCACTGTAATCCATTCATTTTCTTTATCTTACCTTACCTTCTAATAAATCCCAAAAATTGTCCAATTTGTTTACTTTCACTACAACCTTTACCTCTACTTCACTTACATACTACTACTATTCTCCCTCTGAAAACTACTGAACCCCACTACTCTCCCTCCTCTCAATACACGGACCCCATGTTGAGCGCCAGTATGTTGTGGTTTCTTTTTCTCTTAGGAACCAGTGTTGAATTTGTTTAAGAGGACTCGTAAAAGAGCAGTGGTCCAGTTAAACAATCTTGGGGGGAGTAAAAGATAGGAAAGAGAAGGATAGGAAAAGTGTAAAGAAAAGTAAGATCAAGAAAAGGACAGAGATAGTATACAAGTTAAACAAGAGTAAGGATTCACTACATATCCTGTTGAGTGAGGATGGCTTTTAGTTGGGAGTGAGTGAAGAAATGGACGGAGTGATGGAGTGAAAGAGGTATTCTGGGGCATAATATTCAGGGAAGTACCCAAGATAGGGGAGTACTTCATATCAAGTGAGAGGAACATAAATGACTTTTTTATGGAGTACGAACGATACTGCAAGGAAAAGTATGGTGACAGGAAGCATCATTGGTTCCAAGGATTGGGTTAGTTTCTGGAAGGTAGATTGTTGGACTTTTATCAAACAATCATGAGTGTAGGAAGAGATATAAAGTTGTGAACGAGATAAAAAGTTGTGAAAGAGAGGATGATTGATCTGGTGAGAAGAGTGAGCGAGTGAATAAGGTATAAGAGAAAGAATGAGTTTGAAGATGTACAGATGGGAAAGAACTAGTGTGTGTCATTGTATGCCCATCAGTTTGAAACTTTAACCAGGAAAAAGTATGGGGATGAAGATATTAAGGACACTAAGATGTTGATGAAGAAGTTTCTGGCTACCGTTCATGATTGTATGGCAGAGTTTATAAATGCAAAGCGGAAGAAAAAGATGAGATGGAACAGTAGATGATTCAAGTGGAATGATGTGCTAGAGTTAGTGGAGGATATTGAGTGTGAGGATGTGGAATACAGGAGGAATGAGAAGTGAGCGTATGTTGGGAGAATGTATAGATTGCAGGATAAGAGAGAGCATGGGTCTTACTGAAATGTAGTGGTAGGCTATTCTTTGGAGACTAGGAAAGATTTTGTAGGAGGGCCAAATTATTATGGAATGAATATAGATTGGTGGGATGAAAGATATATGAGAAGTAATATGCATTGTAATAATGATAACAACGTAATGAGAAATATGGATTATAGGAGAATGGCAGTTGGACAAGGCAGGATAGAAGTAAAAGTAAGAATTTTGGACGAAGTTTAAGCAGGAGTAGGAGTGTTGCTGATATTATGAAAAGAGCAGTGACAGAAGTTAAATGTTACAGGTGTGGAAAAAGACATTGGATAGGCAAATGTAGGTGGGCATTAGGAGCCTGTTTTGCATGCAGAAAAGCAGGACATTGCATGAAGGAATGTACAGAGGTGAAGCTGGTCAGATGTTTTAGATGTAAAAAGTTAGGATATGTAGCAAGAAATTGTGAATCACAAGGAGATTTATGTACAGTATGTGGGAATTGCGGTAGGACAATTTTTCCCTGATGTGAAATAGCCATACGAATAGGTGTGTAATATGTGGGATAGTTGGCCATGCAGCTGGAGCGTGTAGAAAGTCGAGTATGAATCCAGGTGTGAAAGGGGGGGAATGGAGAGCAGAGTCATGGAAACGCAGTATGAAGAGGGTTCATTGGGATGAACCCTCAGTGTCAGTGGTTGAAAGCTTGAATGAATGCAGGCAAGAGAGAGTAGAAGATGGTATGAGTAAGCCAGAGGAAATTTGCTAGAAGAGAAACAGTTAGTTTTAGCAAAGACAGTTAAGACTAGGAAGAAGGGAAAAGGGAGGATACTGTAAGCATAGGAAAACAGGCTGCAGCATTAACTGAGATAGAAAATAAGGTAGATCATACATTTAGTATTTGTTTCCCATTAAGGAAGAAGACAACTCAGACATAGTAGGCAATGATGATTTGGATAGAGTGAATACCATGCAGAAGTATTGGACAATGTTGATTAGTGTTATGTGAATTAAGTACAGAGACTGAAGAGTTCCAGGGATTTAGAGAAAGTAGTCTGATAGTTAGCTAGATATCAGGTTGGTTTGGACAGTAATGATAGGACAGACTTAACAAGTAGCACAGTAGAAAGTGTATAACAGTTGGGAAAAGTAGTAAGGACAGAGATTACTGATTAATTAACAGTCATCCATGTACTAATTTAGAACCTGTGGCAATACTTTGCTGGATATAAATTTTATGTAAGTACTAGGGCAAAAACATAAGATTGGCTTATAGTTAAAGACAAGGAAAATGTAATGCCGTGTTATGTCTGTTTATTAATTTTGTTATTGTTAGTCAACATTCACACATTATAATATTGCTAATAATGGACATTTCTCCACAGTGAATAGTTGTAGAAAGGTTTGCACCCTGTTAGGTGGTGTTTTGATTGGAGCTCTCTGGATCTGAGTGAGTCAGTTAGAATGCTGGCATAAAAACTACTTGGAGGTCTTATGAACTACTAAGGTAGAGTGAGTGTTCTGGAAACCTGTCAGAGAGTCTCCTTTTTGTGAGTAGTATAAAAATAACGTTGATTTATGAGTCAGATTTTCTTATTGAGATGTTTTGAGGTAACCAGTTTGCAAAGAAGGAAGAGTTTTACCTCATCTCATTTGTATGTTGGAAAAACATTTTACAGTGTATTAGGAGCTTTTTATACATATGTATACTAAGTTCTTTTTCTAAAAGGCTCAACTGAGTAAATATTCCTGAAGTGATTTGTTTGACATATGTAGTGTAGGTTTGTTTTTTGGTGTATGTACAGTACTCACTGTATTCCATTGTGTATATTCATGTTAAAGGAAAAAGGTGTATATAGAAAATTGATGATGATCAAGTTGTATATATATGTGTCCTCTTGACTGATTGTAGGTTAGTATGTGGTTAGGTACGGACTGATCCAGTAAATTATTGTATACTGGAAAAGGAAGGTAAATTCTGTTGGTTGTTGATTGCTTGTAAATAAAAAAAATTATAAACCAAATTTAGGTTAAGTAATGATTGTATGATTGACTTCCCCCCAAGATTGTTTAACTGGACCACTGCTCTTTCCAGATACCTTATAAGCAAATTCAACACTGATTCCTAAGAGAAAAAGAAACCACAACACCAGAACCATGCAATACTGGACCTAAAATTCAAATGGTTATCCATCCTATCATTGAAGAACTTTGTAGGGGGAGACAGGGATGAGATGAGTCTATGCTCAATCAGAGTTTTAAGGCAGTACTTGAACCGTACAGCCCCTCACAGACCCACTGTAGACTTCTTGTAAGTACTGGATGTGAGAAAAGAGTTCTCCAGTACTACATGGCCACAGGAGGTTATGAGCATACCCTGTCAAATATTAAAGACCATGATATTAGGAGGATAACCCTCTTGGTGGCATACAAGAACAACCATTCCATCCAACAGGTTTTCAAGGCGTGAACAAGATGATTCTCTGCCCAGTCAGAGTTTTACGGCAGTACTTGAAGTGTACAGACCCTCACAGACCCGCCCGTAGGAGACTTCGTAAATACTGAACATGATAAAAGAGAGGTCTCCAGGATTATGATCTAGTTCTGGTTAAGAGAAATCATAGTCAGGGCATACATGTCCACAGGAGGTCAGAAGCATACCCTGTCAAAAATTAAAACCCATGGGCCCCTCGGTGGCATACAAGAACAGCCATTCCATCTAACAGGTCCCAAGGGCAGGAACATGGAAGTCCTATCGACCTTCATGTCCTTTATCTATGGGACTTGGCCCACCAATCTTTGGACACCTTCACTCTGAGCCCGGTAGTGGCAGCCCAGCAGGTGGTATAACGGTACTGAATCGCTGAGGGAAGATTCTGTTCAACAGGAGACTGGAAATATCATCCAGGAAGGTATGGTGAGTACACGAAGGGCCTAGCCTGTTTTTTGTTGGTGACCTGAGCTATAAGAAGTAGATCTGGAGGCACTGAGAGGTGTGGTACTGGCACACCAGGACATGTCCACTTGCCACTCTGGATAGATTGGCCTCACCTTTTGGTGAGGCTCCATCTAGGAAAGCATAGTCATATACCTGTCAGAACAATACCAAATTTTAAAAAGTAATTTGTGTTCTTCCTGGGATATGAATCTAAGCTTTCATAGGGAGGTTTACCCTCCTCTACTGCCCCCCATGGTTCTGATCTCTCCTGGTCATGGAAGTAAGCAGGACTGCAAGCAGGCTGATTCACAAAATGGAAGAGCTAACCCAGCTCAATTCATGAGTGGCTCAAAGGTGTACCCAATGGGCTTTTTATTTTTCTATTTAAGTCACTGACTGACACTGCACCTTGTGCTGAGTACTCCATCTGTGACAGTGTAGGTTTATATCAAATGAAAAATACGAATTTTTAAGGTAAGCTGAAATAAATTGTAAGAAATTTATATGTTTAACAAGATTTAATGTTGCAAAATTAGACGTGGGAAGCAGACCTTGGATTGCATGGTTTAGTGGTTTCTTTCCAGCAACCTACAAGCTTAGGTTCCTTTTCATGTCTGTTTTCAATTCTATCCTTGGGGATTTACTTCAGTTTTTTTTTTTTTCCTTTCTTTTTCCATCTGGGACTGGGCTGGATATGGGCACTTGGTTGTCCATTCCATTGGATTTTGCATCTGCATTTTAAATAAGTCCTTTTGGTGAGGTGCAACCAAAGTCTTGAAGAGAATCAGTGAACAAAACTTCTAATAGAATGCATCATCACAAGTATTATACCAAACTGTACCAAGCAGCCACTACATAGGCATTCAACACTGTCAAATTAAAAATGTTTAGTTAATCATACTGACATGTGTTATTATAAGGGGGATTTACAATTTCTTTTTCTCTCACCTTTTATATTAGACTTTTCATTCTGCATGCATGGGTCCCTTCTGGTGGAAAGTACAAGTTGCACGTTTATGAAGAAGGTGTTAAATGCACACAAATATGCATGACTTACATTTTTCATATAATTTTGGCTGCTACTGATTAAGTTTATAGGATGAGGCTATAAGGTGCTAAGAAACATAATTTGCATTATACTGGCTTTAGGACCCACTGTGCAGAAAGAAACTTCTTGCTATCACTAAGCATATGTTACTTCAGTAGGCTTGCCAACCTACAGTATTGTAAGCCATGCTGTATATTAACCCTCTAACGCCGAGCCTCTATTTACAAAAGTGTCTGTCGTATGCCGGCGGCGTTCGGGAGTTAGCGCTGCGGAAAAAGTTTTTTCAAAAAATCACAGCACGCTTTAGGTTTTAAGATTAAGAGTTCATTTTTGGCTCCTTTTTTGTCATTGCCTGAAGTTTAGTATGCAAACCAATCAGAAATGAAAAAATATTATTATCATATAAATATTGGAAATATATGACAGCGCAAAAAAATTTCATATATAATTGTATACAAATAGCACTGTGAGCAAAATGTTAAAGCTAACAAGTTATTTTTTTTCTTTGTATTGTACACTAAATTGCAATGATTTTGGTATATAACAAATTGTAAAACGATCAAAGCAACACAGAGAAAATATTATCATAAAATGATGCATGAATTCGTAACGCACGGACGTAAAAAAAAGTTTTAAAAAAATTCACCATAAATCAAAATATTGTGCTAGAGACTTCCCGTTTGTTGCAAAATGAAGGTAATTGATTGAATATTACTAAACTGTAAGTGTTTTAGCTTACAATTGCAGTTTTCGACCATTTCAGTCGAGTTAAAGTTGACCGAAAGTAGAATTTGTTCTATTTATCGTGATTTATATGAAAATATTTCAAAACTGATAAAAGCTACAACCATGAGTTATTTTTTGTTGTATTCTACATGAAATTGCGCACATTTTCATATATAAAACTTTATGTAACGACTAATATAAAACGGTGCAAACATTACGACAAAGTGACGAAAGAATTTCTGAGATGTTCGGCAGAGTTACCGCACGAACGTAAGGAAAAAGTTTTTTTCAAAAATTCTCCATAAATTGAAATATTGTGCTAGAGACTTCCAGTTTGTTGCAAAATGAAGGTACATGATTGAATATTACTAGGTTGTAAGAGTTTTAGGTTACAATTGCGTTTTTCGATCATTTCGGTCAAGTTAAAGTTGACCGAAGGTTGAAATTTTGGCACATCATGATTTATATGAAAATTTTTCAAAACTGATAAAAGATACAACCATGAGTTATTTTCGTTGTATTCTACATGAAATTTTGCACATTTTCGTGTAAGGAAAATGTTTTTTCAAAAATTCACCATAAATCGAAATATTGTGCTAGAGACTTCCAATTTGTTGCAAAATGAAGGTACATGACTGAATATTATTAGAATGTAAGAGTTTTAGCTATAAATTGCGTTTTTCGACCATTTCGGTTGAGTTAAAGTTGACTGAAGGTTGAAATTTTGGCACTTATCGTGATTTATATGGAAATATTTCAAAACTGAGAGAAGCTACAACCATGAGTTATTTTCTGTTGTATTCTGCATGAAATTGTGCACATTTCCATATATAAAACTTTATGTAACGACTAATATAAACTGGTGCAAACATTACGACAAAATGACCAAAGAATTTCTGAAATTTTCGGCTGAGTTACCACGGACGTATGGAAAAAGTTTTTAAAAAATTCACCATAAATCGAAATATTGTGCTAGAGACTTACAATTTGTTGCAAAATTAAGGTAAATAATTGAATATTACTAGAATGTAAGAGTTTTAGCCTACAATTGCGTTTTTTTGACCATTTCGTCGAAATAAAGTTGACCGGAGGTTGAAATTTTTGTAGTCGGCGTGCACGTACGCTCCACACTCGCACCCAACAGACAATTTTAGTCAACGTATGATACGTCCAGTCGGCGTTTAAGGGTTAATATCAACAACTAGAATGCTAATTCTGAAGAGAAATTAGCACACTAGTTGTCTGTTTTCTCCTTCCATAAATATCCAACAGGGAATGAAACCCAGTCCTTCAATTTTATTATAAAGATAAATACTGTACTCATGCACTCTGTGGTATTTTATGTCACAAATGTAGAGGCTATATAAAAAGTATATAACTTAATAATTATATATTTAATCATATGTTACCTATATTCTTTCTGAATTGTTACATTAATACAGTGTTTCCATGTTGAGGAAAATAAAAATTCCGTTTTAATAAATACCTGCTCACAATGAAAGGACTGGTACTCTGATGATCAGGACCTAAAAATTAAGTGGATGACAAAAGATTAGCTGGAAAAAATGATTAACTCACTGAACTAGTAACCTGCACACATTAAAATCTGAGTTGCAAAATATAAGGGATCTACTTGATATATGTTTCTATTCCCAAGGCCATCTTAAAATTTTAAGTCTCACTTTCTTATTCAGACCAGGCAATCAATAAATATCAGAAATGAAATGTAAAATCTGACATTCATAATAAAAATGCTGAACATTAGCACTGAAACTGACAATGAAAGCCATATTTCAGTTATAAATAAAACAGAGTGCTTATGAATTCTGCCATTTTTATTAGTCTCGTCTTCATTCCACTCACTGCCTGTCAAGTTCTTAAGGACTGTAATATTTACAGATGATGATTAATAACTGGACAAATACTGTATCTGATAATCCGCATGGTATACTGAAATGAATGACATACCTTTGAGGAAGTGATGAAGTGAGCATCTGCTCTCTCATTATCCATCTTAAGGGGAACAAATACATCAAATAAACTTTTACGAGTCTCTACTACAAGCCTGTCCTCTCCAACAGCAACATCAATGTCCTGTCCACTGATCTGGAATTTCATTGACTGATCATAAAATTGCAGGCTGCCTAATAATAATATTGCTGCAAAATTCCAGCGCAGTATGAAACATCCACCAGTTGTGCAGTTGAAAAATTGCTTGCATAACAAAATATCATCCATTAGTTGTATGCAGTATTAGAGACCTTAGTACAGTAGTGTGCTTTTGCCCCATGCTGCATGGTTTTGAGTTTATCTTTAGCATTTGTGCTCTATCCTAGCTATTTTTCCCTCCTCCTTCTCTTGCTTTTACCCATCATTTAGGAACAAACTCCTCTGGCCAGACTGACATATGTCTAAAAATTTGTTTCTGTGACATGATTTGACTATAATGACAGTAATAAATGAGCTTATATTCTTATAAGGAAAGATATAAAGGCACTTTTTGGGGTCATTAAGCTACATGGCCTACTCAATATAGTGAAAGCTTAAAGATGTTTAATCGCAAAAATATACAAGGGATTATCGGACCATAAACCCCCAAATTGGATTACCTAACTTTCCAGAGCTGGACAATCTATGGCTTAAAATCAAGAAATCAGAAATAAAAGCATACAAAGATTGAATTTAATCATCTTACAAGATATTCACAAAAACCAAGTACCTAGAATACAATCGGTTTTATACAAACCCAATGATCATAAAAACTGGTAGATAGGCTCCCAGTTGTCCCTACTTGTCCATTAAAAAGTCACTACAGCCAATGCTTGGGCTATGGTTTCCAACTCTGCCAATGTACACAACTCTAAATAATGTCTCTATATTTTCCAATGCTCCTGGCTCCTCCTTTGTTCCCCAAGTCTGGAAAAGTGGGAACAATTATAGGTCAAGTGCTGAACAGCCTGTGGCCACACAGATAACAACCTCAACTGGCAAGAGGCCTTTGGCCTGAATTCTATAGTCCAATTCCAATTCCAATCAACTGGCAAGGCAACAGGCACCAAGACCTCTTTGTCAGTGGCCTGAGCTGTTGAATTCTAAAATCCACAGAGAAATCACTATGAAGAAATGATGTGATATACTGTAACAAATAAACCACTATGAACACTGGATGGGGAGGGCAGGTTGATGGGTGGCACAGAAACACAAGCCACAGATGAAAAGACTGTCAGATCTCGCCCAGGGATAACCGGGAGGCCCTTGGGCAAGGGAGACAATTGTGAAGATGAAGCGTTATCTGACGAAACATGTACCTTGACACTTGAGGCAGCGATGTGATGAATCAAACTTGATGACTTTCCAAAAGAGGAAGAATGGTGCTTGCAGAGGAAAACTACAGCTCCTTAGGTCAATGCTTGCAAACTTCACAAGTAAAGCTAGGTGTACAAACCTGAATCCTACATAAAAGAGGCTGTAAATGGAATTCCTTTTCCAAGGATGACATGAACAAGCTGTAGGCTTACTACTACTGCCAACCATTAAAATTGGGGCATAATGAGAATGAAAAAGCTAAAATTAAACTAACTTACACAGGTAAATAAAAGCACACAAAAGCTGAAAATAAGGAGGTGAACCAAAGGTAACTGTTACTGAGGCCAATGGAAGCAGGAAGTAAATGACCTAACCAAATATAACTGTAAACAATGAACACTTGGCAGGCAAGACAAGGGGAAAAATTACATTAACAGTTGCAAATAAGAAAAAGCAAATCTGTTTCTCAAATAGCACGGTAAAGTTAGGGGAATACAAAAATAAAATATACGGCATTGAAAAACTATGAGAATGAAAAACTGCTAAAATGAAATGATACATAAAGAAAGACAGGAGACTACTTACAGGAATGAATGGCACCACAAAGGTTATTGGCTAAAAGGTAACAGACGCAACACTACAGAAATATTAAATACTGGCTAAAAATGGATGAAAACAAACAAACAATTAAAATTTTCCAAGACACTGCTAAACGTAACAGAACCACTGAGCTATTTGGGAGAAAGAAAGTACATCCACACTTGGATGAGGTACACAGAAAAATGAGGACTGCAGCTGTGTCCCAACAAGACTTAGGAATTGGTGAATTTTTCTCTTTGGGGTCCTTTGTGTCACGCTTTTGGATGAGTTCTGTACAGGTGAAGACTTTATTGATTAATGGGTTTGTGATAACTGTACATCTGAATTCCCATAATTTTTAAAAGAATGTAAGATTATATCTTTAACGAAGAGTAATGGCAAATATACAGAGCATGATGTATATTAGCATATAGGAAGACAAGCATAAAAATTCTCCTGCAGCAACATTTTATATCAAAAAGGATAATTTTAAGTGATAACAATAATAAATAATGAGTCTGAATTAGGATAAAGATAAAGTTATGAATAGTTTTAAGATACAGAAATTAAAATATCAAAAGACCCTGGAGTACTTACCATTTCTGGCAATTCAACTTTAGCTTGCAAAGTTGCTCTTTCCTCTAAACCTAGTTTTTCCAACACAAACTTTGGTTTTACTTTTTCTATCTTTTTGGACGACACTTCACTAATAAGAGGCTTATTCATTGTTGGAGAGGTCTCACACTTTGCTTTGGGAGGGCCTGGTAAATCTTTTGTTTCCCAGTGTCGCACTTTGCTCAACTCCTGGACAAGTGGCATAGTTGTACGTACAGCTTGTTCAGGCATGGTGCCATGATATTTTTTATTCTTTAAGACTGTCCATCCTGAAAGCAAAACAAAAACTAGTGTAGAAAAAAACCATAGATGAGCCACACTGCAGCAATTTTTAAGTACTGTATAAGATTCTACCATTTATGTATTTATTACTGTTCATGAAGCTGGCAGTAAATTAACTATATTACCTATGATTGTTCTAAGTAACATAACCACTGGCAAAAATGCCATTTGGAACTGGGATCAAGGTAACAATAATGCCCAATTTTATAACACTTCTTTGAAAATTTTCACACATGGAAATGAGCTGAAAGGATGATAACCTGCTATGTAAGTATCAACAGATTAGACTACCTGAATGTGAGGAAAGAAAAAATATTTTACTTCAGTAGCACACGTTCAATTTTGCTGTTAGGTCGTAGTTCCAGGTAAGTTGGGGAGGGGGGGGGGTTGTTATGTTTATGGTAATCTTGTACTTGCATATGAGATACATGACAGAGGTATTTCCGATTCAACTTTGGTTGAATATTACAGACTTTATTAAGTGGAATGGAATATAAAATTTAGGCCAAGCGCTAAGACCTATGTCATTCTGTGCTGAAAGGGAAGTTGCAAGTAAAAAGGTAAAGGTGTAGTAGGAGAAAACCCTCACAGCTGCACTATGAAATAATTGTTGGGGAGGGTGGAAAGTACAATGGAAGAAAGAGAATATGAACGGGAGTACAGTAAAAGAATGAAGGAGGTTGCAGCTAGGGGCCGAAGGGACACTGCAAAGAACCTTAAGTAGTGTCTACAGTGCACATGAGAGGTGCACTGAGAGCATTACCCTTGTGGGGCAAACAGTAGTTAGGGTTCTTTGCAGTGCCCCACCTCCAGCCACACTTGTATTGCTTTAAGCCTTTTAGTTTTCTACTGTTCCCTTTGGCTTCTTATCACATAGCTGTTGAAGTGATACACCTGCTTATGGTATTTTTAACTGTTTAAAGATGATGATAATCGACTTTTTCTTTGGTCAATTTTTACTCTATATTTGAGAAAAATCTTATAACCCAGTCCTATTGGTTCTGGAACATGACTATAATAAATGTTCCAATTAAACTTGATAATAACAACAACAACAAAACAATTAATAATAATAATAATGAGGGAAGAACTTGGAATGTGAGGGCACTGACTAAAAATATTTGAAACTGTAAGATGACCTCTATTTACATTCTACAGGGTATCCCTAAATCTGGACACAGGAAATATAATGAATTAAACTGTGTAACTATATAGAGATTGAATGAATGACAATTTCTCTAACTGGAAGACATGGTTGTGTGGAATGGTCTCCTTGTTCACCCTTGACTTTTTTTTTTCTGGGGTATATTAAAGGAGAAGGTGTTACTCAATGGAAATTTAAAGGTATGAGATACCTCACAGAATGCATCATAAATGAAAGTATTCAAACTGATGGAAATGTGAAGTTAATGCTTCAGGTTCAGTGAATCTCTCAAAATGCATCGAATTTTGCATCAGAAATAGTGGAAATTACACCGTAAAAGTTATTTATTAATATTTCAATTAAATAACAAGTTCAAATTTTTTTTACCGTAAATATGCATTTTGCCTGTGTGAATTTAAAGTTTCTTAGAAGTACTCTACTGTATAGCAGTGATCTTGACCTCATTTACCATACAGTAAAAAAATAGTAAGTTTTTTAAGGTAACCGAAACTTTTCGTGTTCATCTTAGGAAAAATACTTAGTAATCAATGTATATTGGGAAGATGCAGCATTTTTTGTAACTTTAATTTTTTACTTAAAAAGTTTCTGTAACTGTACTTTTGGAAAAAAATTCATTTAAAAATGGACCTTTGTTCACAACAGCATCAATTGTTTCTGGAAGGTGATCAAATTTCTACATTACTGGTTTATAGTAAAAGGCCGAGGCTAATTTCATTGATTCCTCTTAATTTTTTCATTTACCAGAATGTATTTTGCAGAAACTTGCTTGCAAAGTTAATCCTTTCAGGTTTTGGCCACTGGCCAACATGTCTGTGCTGACTGCACCTCACTTTGCACTTGCTTATTGTTATTTCACTTTGAGTAGTTATTATAGTTGGTTTTGAACATAATATTCCTTTGGGATGGACCTTCCCAGAAAAGCACCAAATGAAGTTTTACATTTTTCTACAGATGACTTAAAATTTATATCACTGGAATCTGCAAGGGCTAACAACTACGGTAACGTACTCTGGCGGTTTCCAGCACATTCATGTCTGCCTATTAAGGAGAAAAGAGCATTACTAAAATTTTTGAAACATGCCAAAGGAGTTTGGTGTAAGCAGCACTAATCACACCAAGCTCTAATACGAATGGGTGAATGATAGTGGGATATCCCCATTTTCTCTAGTCGCACAGCTTACCATTTTTAAGTATATTAATGAAATTGCATATCTCCTGTGTTGCACAACTTACCATTTTTATCCAAATTGAGACTGTACTTCTCTTCTATGCCTTCCATTGTAGCTACCATGAAGAAGTTATTAAAAAGGGGGTTGTTTATCATCTTTGAGAAAAACTCTGGGCTGATGACAACATCATAGGCTACACATGATTCACCAGCTGTTGTGGGAAGAATTGACAAAGGGAATTAATGTACGGTACTAAAGAATTTTTAGACATTGTACATTATGAAAGTAGGTTCCCACGTTACAGGCATCAAAGAGCATGGGAAATAACTATGAAGAAAGGTAACTGTATTTATGGCGTACTAATTTTAACTATGAGTTCAATTGTACTTGCGGTGGCAAAAATCCCTGCTTTTCCACTGATTTGGTAAAACACAACCTGTTTCCTTCTGATAGACAGGTTCATGCTTTAATGTCCAAATACTAATATCATTACCACTCTGTAATTTAGCCAAACTTGGTCTGGACATGTCCATTTTGGAGTCTTCATCATCATAAAAGAATTTGGTCATACATTTAGTAAACAGTACAAGATGAGAGAAAAAACTTTTAACAGTTATGCAAACCTTTCAACAATGGTGTCATTCATTTGAAGATATATGGTAAATATCATTTTGTTTGGTAAATACCATTTTGTTTATCATTACTAATGAGCAACATTATGGTTACTATGAAAATAATTTACATTTAATGGCATACATAAAAATAGCAATAGTCTGATGTTAGTTCATTAGTGCTAATGCAATCTACAACAATATTTAGCATTACAAAATTCAGTACTGTAATTATAAGCAACTTGAAAAATGTCAACACCAATATGAATTGAGTTGTTTGTTGATGGTCTTAGCATGAAAAAAAACCCACTGTATTGTAAAATTGAAAACATGAAACACTTGAAAGACTTAGAAATCTTCTGGCTTGACTTTGAAAACTTTTTTAAGTTTTAAGGACAAGTAACATAATGCCCTTTTCTAGCCCAGGTCTGAAGGATAAAAAACGGAAAGAAGAATGTTAAGAATGAACCATCAAGGAATGATAGTTCTTTCTGCCTCTTGGAGGAAGGAGGGTTATAAAAATCAAGAGAAACAGAAGCAGGGGGGGAATTCCACAGCTTTGACAAACATCTGCTTACTAGTCAGAGGTACCACAAACACCGGTTCCAAAACTGCATAAAAGGAGGGATGAGACCAGTGTCATCAGCCATATCCTACAAAATGTTATTTATTAAAAATAACAACAAACCTTGGGGTCTGATGTGCATTATTATTACTGTACTAGATTTCCAATACTGTCAAAAATTATATTTTAAGAAGTTCAAGATGGCAAAACCTGACCCTAGGGATATTATGTACTGTCCCAAAGCTGGGACAAAGGAACCTTCATTCTGTATAGAGGCCCAGTGGTAAGAAAGGCTTCAAACTGTCTGGATGTTGGCAAGTCTTAGCAAGTTCATCACCCATAGGGTATCATGGTTACAAGAAAAAAGTACTGTACAGTACAGTATATGAGTGAATGTTGTGTTTTAGTAAAAAGATAGTAGTAAAACCATACTACAAAAAATGAATGAGATACAGGTACAGTATAAGAGAGAGATAATGACAGTTTTTTATGGAACTCTGAGCCAAAGGCATCCTCATTCTCCATACATCACAAACAGGCCAGAGGCAAGAGAGGTGCAAAAAGAGAGGATGGCCCATTTATAAATACCTGAAGACCACAGTGTAGTCCAGACCCTAGGTTGGTATTGTGGTAGGAATTTTGCTCGGGAGAAAATATGTCAATATATGAAGGTCACATTTAAAGATTCCCACAAGGCTTACCTAATGGATTTGTTCTTGAGCAAAGAGTGAATACTGAAGCAAGGTAAAGTTAAAGAAGTTGAACAGGCAAATAGATGGAAAGAATCCAAAATTAATACATGACAAGTAAAGGGCAGAGAGCATATGTGAGTAGCCACAGGTTATAATAAGCCCTGAGAATTAATGTACTACATAATAAAATCCAATGCATATCTCCATATTATCTGTATGTAACAATGAAGGTCTGTAAGTAATATGCATCATCCACCCTTCAAACTGTTACTCTAGACCAAAGTTAGCCCCTCTTAAAAGACTGGCCTTTATTTACGTAATGCAGAATGAAGGTACAGGGGCGTTCCTAAACATTTTGGGGCCCGGAGGGCACAGTCCCATTTGGGGCCCCTCTTATGGGGTGGGAGGTGAGCGAAGTGAGCCAAAGCAGTTGGGGGGGGGGGATTTTTTTTTAAGAACATGAGCAATTGTAGGATGATTTTAAAGGCACTTGTAAATGCAAATTTCAGAAATTTAGCTTGTCTTGTCATAGCAGCAATGGTTAAATTTTGCATTTTGGGGCCTGGGGGGCAATTTCAAACAGCAACCCCCCACCCCCAAGGAACGCCATTGTGAAGGTGCCTTGGTCTGAGCTTCAGAACAGTATGTAATGTATTACACAGGGTTGGGAATTGCCATCTCGACCCTCTTATATCACAATAATTTTGACAGTACTATACAGTAGGTACTGTACTCTCGTCCATGATTAAAGTGATGAAACTGATGCAATATGAGATGCCTATTTGAGACACAAATATGTCAGGCTCCAAGTAAATGTTATGCTACTAAAGTATCAAAGCTAATTAACAACGACCTACTAAAAGGCTGTGATTACAAAAAAAAAAAAAAAAAAAAAAAAAAAAAAAGTGAATCTCATTATATGAATAGCCTACAGAGCCTATGCCTGGGATTCTGTTTGTTAATAGACAATAAATAAATAGAACTGAATAAAAACACCACGCTTACACTTGTCTTTCTCGTGATGAGGTTGTCCTATAGACATGGGAACTCTGAAGTCTGACGGCTCTTCGGACTCTAGGATGGAGATGAGCTCTTCGTCGGAGATGTCCTCTGGTGTTGGGATGGCATCCGAGGTGCAGACATTAATGAAGATCTTGTTTTTCTCTTCATCTCTGGTTTTCACGCACAAACCTGTTGCAATGAGAGGTAAATGGGAGGCAGTGGGACATAAATAAAATGAATATACTGTCATAAATAATATCCCTCATGAATTGATAGTCAGGAATGTGAACGAAACAGTGTTTTCCATCCATGCACTGACCACAATGTCATGCTATCGTGATAAGCTACGATCTCATTTTTATCATTATTTATCTTGGACAGCTTTTATAATCTTACAAGGAGACTAACAATGCATAAACACCGATAAACAGGGAACAACAAAAGTAAAAAATGTGGCCTGAACAAATGATTCTTTACGGGATTTGTACTGTGACATATCTCGAATGATACGACTTTCAATTTAACTTTCACATCACATTTCAGTGTCAAAGGACTGACTAAGTCATTGACTGATTCACTGCTGCGAAGCCTCGATGGCGTAGCGACCGCAAAGGTCAAGGAAGATGCCAATAAAGTACATATATAAAATCACGCACAAATTTGTAAAATATAAATCTTTAAAAGATTTCATAATGCATCCAATCAATCAAAACTGATTTTGTGTCTGAATCTTTACAGTACATCAGAATATAAACATATTAAAACAGAATATAAAAAAAAAGATGACCTGAAAAAGTTACTAATAAAGTCTCCCTTTCACAGGTAAGCCTGAAGTCCAAATATCTGGATAAAAAAAAGTATATATTAGTTTAACCAGACCACCGAGCTGATTAACAGCTCTCCTAGGGCTGGCCCGAAGGATCAGATTTATTTTATGTATTAAGAACCAACTGGTTACCTAGCAACGGGACCTACAGCTTATTGTGGAATCCAACCACATTATGACGAAAATGAATTTCTATCACCAGAAATAAATTCTTAATTCTTCACTGGCCGGTTGAGAGTCGAATGCTGGCCAACAGCTAGAAATGAAAGCTCTACCCACCCCTCCAATGAAGAACTCCAAATATCTGGAATAAGCTGATGAAACAAATGCAGGAAAAAAAAAAAAAGTCTGATTAGAAGACAATGACCACTAAACGCTGATAATACACAAATGATAGAGGCTTACCGCTGATTAGCGAGGGAGTGTGTCAGTCTTGTGTGAAAGAATATTAACCTTTCCTTTTATACGTTAACATACGGAAATTTTGGGGGCATATCTTTTTTATAGTGCACAGAATGTTTTTTTTTGTTATGTTCATGCTAATATTATTAATGCTTGTTTAGTTATTATAATTATTATTTTTATTATTATTATTAAAAACAAAAGCAGTTTTGATTGCATTCGTCAAAAACCGAGCCTTCTCTCTTGAAAATACGCATTTTTATCTTTAAATTAATCTGAGGTTTCTCTAAGTAGGAACCTAACATGATCACACACACACACACACACAGAACAGAGAGAGAGAGAGAGAGAGGGAGAGAGAGAGAGAGAGAGAGAGAGAGAGAGAGAGAGAGAGAGAGAGAGAGAGAGAGAGAGAGAGAGAGAGAGAGAGAGAATAAGGAGTTTGCTTTCACTTTCAATAATGCCGGGCTCTAAGAAGGGCTCCTGCCCTGATATCTTAACGGTACCGGTCAACATATCAAATTCATTGTTTATCTGAATGTTCTTGTTTAACATTTTGCGATAATTAAATGCAGTTCTTACCCACAGACTACTGAACATTTGAAACACACACACATTACTATTCTTAGCACTGTTTCTTACATTTTTTGACATAATGTTTAATCTTGACTGATTATAAGCGGTGGAGTAATAAAAATATGAACGGTAATACTAATTAATACTAATGTAGGTAGTGACAAAAAGCCACAATATCAATGAGAGATCAGAGATTTTTTCCAAAAATACAAAAAGGATAAAACGAGGGAGCAGTCGACCGTTTGCACAACGGTCCTCTTCAGCCGACAGTGCAACCGTTGTGCAAGCGGTTGAAAGCTCCCCTGTTTTATCCTTTTTGTATTTTGGAAAAATACAGTCTCATTCACACGATTGTGGCTTTTTATTCATTATTTCCGATCACAATACTGTACAGTGATGCTACACAGATAATAGTAGTACTAGTTGCAGAAATATCTCTTACGAACTTTCGCTACTCTTAGATTAATCAATGATACACTGATTTTAGAATGAAATCTGGCGTCACAATAGCCACGGTCACCAGAACGGGTTTTAAAAAAAGTTAAATTCAGCATGAGTCTCATAAGATTACGTAATCAACAACAACAGTTACATCGTGACTTGTGCGCAACACAAACCTCAAGAAACGTGTTGAAAATGAATCAATCTTTGATATGTTTATACATTTACAAGTATTAATTGAAATACAAATGGTAATGCATGATATGTTTATACATTTACAAGTATTAATTGAAATACAAATGCTGATGAATAAAGTTTAAATATAAAAATGATTGATTCATTTCTCTTTTCCTTACTGGCTCGCGGGGAGGGAGACAGTCGTCCATTTTCTTTGAATATGACCTTGCATTTTCTACCTTACATGCAGTCGACACTGTATCGATTATTTGTCTTTTCTCTATAACTGAATGAAACGAAACATCTAATTCATTAATACTGACGACATCAAAAGCAAAACTTCCAAGACCTATCAGCCTAATCTTCGTTTTTAACTTTTTCATTAATACAGCTCAATATATTTGACAAGTTAATCTTTTTAACTCAATGTTCCTTACAATCGTTTTTGTACCGACTGTGTACGAAGCGCGCGCGCGCGCGCGCGCACACACACACACACACACACACACACACACACATATATATATATATATATATATATATATATATATATATATATATTATATATATTACCCTTTTCGTTTACACGCTCAAAGAAGGAACACTTCACCATAATTAAAAAGATAAGCCAGTGACCTACAAAATAAAATGTCCAACTACTTAACAGGACTCGGTATCTGTTAAGCATCGCAGTCGATAACAGATAAGGGGTGCGGAGTTTACCTTTTCAAACCCGATACAAATTCTCGACGTTCGTAGCAGCTTGCTTGCCTCGTAAACTAATTATATTAACAAAACATTATTATTATTATCTTTTTCACACATGGGGACTTTTCACTGGGACTTTACTTTGTATACTGATGTATATACTTTCAGCAACGGAGTGGGAAGGGAGACAATCTTAAGTATATTCAATTAAATCCCTTTGTAGCTCTGCTGACCTAAGCATTCAATTAAGTATCTGGTAGTCAGTTTACTATGGTGGGTTACAAAGGGTGCTGAAGAGGGAATGGAACTAGCAACAGCATCCCACAAATCTTGTGGGCAACCGGAAAGCTAAAATCTTGAGCCACCCCTTCTTAGTGGAAAATACGTGGGTGTATGAGTGTATATATATATATATATATATATATATATATATATATATATATATATATATATATATATATATATATATATATATATATATACACATACTGTATATTGCAATGAAGCATTTACATTGATATAACGCTTTGGCCAATGCTCCTGAACCTCATCAAGCAGTCATGCTTGTAACGTGAACGGCAACAGTGACAATACTCCCTGAATGGATGAATAAACAGTCATGAAGGACGGTGAGTCTTGGACGGCTAATCATATCTGCTTATGTTAGTGAGGGAGAACGACAGGGCTACGGCTGGTAAACTGAAGTTGCTTCCAGGTTCCGCGGGGTCAATAAAACGATCTATTTCGAACAATAAGTTTCGTATTTTAACATTCAACTGTCGCAAGATCGGCTACTGGACGTTATGTCGTGTTATGGGCGGTGCATTCGTGCACCGTCACGGTGATGTAAGCTATCGCATATGTCGTGCCGGCCGGTAGATGGCTCCAGTCCCGCCAAGCATACGTAACATTTATTAAAAAAATGGTGCAACTTTCCTTTTTCACAATGTATATATACATACATATATTACAAACTATATATATATATATATATATATATATATATATATATATATATATATATATATATATATATATATATATATATATATATAAAGCAAGCATCGGAATTAGGTTTGTTATAAACCATTTTAGCCTAGTTGAATTTATAATTCATTAATGTACACGCTAGACCAATTTTTTGTTAAGCAGCCGGCATCAAACCAGCCTCTGTTGCAAATGCGCATATGTCAATGTAACACAAACTCGCATAAAAATAAACTACTTGCATAAAGTCAATATTGATGATACCCGTATATAAAGCTGAACACAAAACTCTAATTCAGTGGACTTACTGTCCTCTTTACAGATAGGCTAAATACCAAGATATGATAACTGACTAGGTTCTGCAATAACTCTAATCAAATGGTGAGATCACTTTCTGTTGTGGCTTAAATGAAACATTGTGGAGACCGATCTTTTCTTTCTGCTGAAAATTAAATCACTCTAAGTCTGTGTATTTATCTACTGTGATGACTTCAACCTTGAATATTTTCTGAGATAATATTGCCCCATGACCAATTTAAAAAATATCCTTGTTCTGAACATTTAACAACGAATAGAACATTATTTCCCGAGAACATATTACAATTAGTAATATTCAGTGTAAGACGACAAAGAGAGAGAGAGAGAGAGAGAGAGAGAGAGAGAGAGAGAGAGAGAGAGAGAGAGAGAGAGAGAGAGAAACTGGTTATAAGTGGCGTAACTGATGGCCAGAGAATTACAATTATCTGAGAACTGGTGTCATAGACATAATCATATCTCGTGGATATTGCAAAGGAGCCCACTAAATACGAAATGGAAGGTCTAAAAAATAAACCGTATTCTTTATCTTGACTTTATAAATCTCAACCTTTATCTATTCTTGAGACCTTGAATTACCAGATACCAACCTACGGTACAAAGTTTTGGGCGCATTCAATTTTCTCGGCAGTCTGCCTACGTGAAGTTTGAACGTGCCAACGAAACACAACTCAACAGCTTTGTTTAACTAGCGAGAATGCACCTTAATTCACTTAAACACAACGGCCAGTTTTGAATGCTGACATAAAGGCGATCAAGAGGAGACAAATGTTTACGTTTGCAGTGTGGTAAGTGAGACATTTAAAGGTGGATTCTATAAACAGACGAAAGCGTGAAGTGAATGAAGATATGAGACGGTGATTTTTTTCGACGACAGTAATTCTTATGCACTTTGACGTTGTCAGTGGAATGTAAAAGTGTTTGATCAAGTGTAATACTGATAAATCCAATACAAGAAAGCAAGTATTGAAGGCCTGCATGCGTAAATAATCAGCGGTGTGTGACAATACCTATCATAATAACGTCTCCAGAAATGAAGGGAAAACTATATGTTTCTAAAGGGTTAGCAGACTGATATATATATATATATATATATATATATATATATATATATATATATATATATATATATATATATATATATATAATGAAAAGATATCTAAAAAAGTTTGTTGATTTGAGAATAAAGCTTTTAAAAAGAACATCAAGAGTTAAATGGCAGGAATGAGGATGAAATTATACCAAATGGGATATTACGTAAGTTCCCATAAGTGCATGAGATAATGATGAAAGGACTAATGAATATGGAGATGGCTTGGTCATGTCCTTCGCACAATCCCTGGGAGAATAATACTGATAGGCCTCGTGGGCTCCTGTGGGCGTCAGGAGAGTTGAAAGGCCCAGATCTACTTGGATGAGATCTACTATGGTAATGGGAGCTGCAGATCAGCGGAGATTTGCAGAAGATCCAGACATGAGTGATAGACTTCATTAAAATCATAGATAAACATCTGGAGGGCTGTAAGCTGACCTTCAACCTTCAAAAGAGGTGAAGGTCAATCACTGGGGTAAAGTAATCACAAACCTCATGGTAGATACCGATCATGACTCGCCTGATTCAGAGAAAAATGAAAGTTACTCTCTATGAACTTGTGACCTAGAAAATGTTCAAAGGCACCTACATGCCAAGTTTCATGATGAAACTGGAGGAAAATAAAATGCTGGAAAATAATATTTGTCTTTAAAATTCACCAGAATACAAATACAAAATACAGACATTGAAACTTGAATGTCACCAGAAATATGCGCCGTGGTAAAATTAACTGCAAATCCAAAGATATTGCTTGTGAAGTTTCATCAAAATCAGAGAAGATTAAAGATTGGCCTTTATAATGACTTATACCCTTGAAACATAATTATGTTAAGGTAAAAAAATACCTATTGCAGTACCTTTGACACACAGTGATGAGTTCTGAAGACCAGAGGCCTAAAACTATCAATGGTTCTGAGTTATTGAGAAAAAAGATATTTGACCTCTACGGTGACCGTGCCCTTGAAAATAGGTCAAGGTAAAAAAAAAAAATTATTTGGACTATAATCTCCAATATGCAAAGTACCGTCCCGTCTACAATGTTTCACCTGGTTAAAATAAAAAAAGAAAGAAAAAACTTAAAAGAATTAACAATACCAAGACTAATACCATGTGACACCGTCAGTTCCTATTGAAAAGTACATTTCTTTGAATGATCCCTGTAATAATTCTCATAATATGGAAGAAACTTAATATCACGCAATAATAATAACACGAGGCATTTCTTGACCTTGGCCATAACCTATGGTTACGAGAGGAGAGTGAAAACTCAACGGCAGATCCATGTGACTATTTTTGTACGCCTACAACATTGCACAATAATCAGGTTGTCACAAAAGAACGGACCTGTTTGTTAATAGGAAACATACACAATACATGAATTTCGGGATTAATATTAATCTCTGTTCCTGGAAAGAACCCATATATCTTCTTGCGTTGTGAAACAGCAACAGCGTCTTGCGCCTAACCCAATAACCGACAATTACTATACGTAGCATCAAAGATCACGCTCAGTAACCGTGCCTACTGTACATAAAGCCTTTGGTGGCAAAATGCAATCTTTTTTTTATTTTTTTTATGGAGGACGATACAATCAACAGCTGTATTCATAGCGAATTCAAGGTTTATGAAACAGAGAATACAAAGAAAGCCTGAGAACTGTGAATGTAAATTCATGATGACTAAAGAAGTTTACAATTCAAAGGAACGAATGTAGGAAAAGCTGCATACGAACCAAGGTCCAAAGACACTTTGGACATTGATACGAACCCGGGTGAGGGCGGCACAAAAACGTTTGAGCAAGCGGCCACCACAGCATAACATGAGTTGGGTGCGTGAGAAAAAAAAGTAATAAGTAACAACTTAGAACTAACAGGGAGCCCAGCTATTCACAAGGAAGTTTCTTCGACGCAATCGAGTTTTCTATATGAGCCGCGGCCCATGAAGCTATCAGACACGGCCCGGTGGTGGCCTGTCCAATAGCGTTGCCAAAAGCATGGTCTAAGCCTAAGACCATGGCCAGAAGCACGATTATGGCTAAGGCTAGAGGGCTGCAATTGGTATGTTTAATGTTGGAGAGCAGATGATCAACATACCAATTTGCAGCCCTCCAGCCTCAGTAGTTTTTAAGGTCTGAGGACGGACAGACAAAGCCGGCACAATAGTTTTCTTTTACAGAAAACTAATAAAAATCAGTATAATTATGTGGATACAGAGAAACCATTCGCTCCCACAAACGATATCGTGGAACACGAAACAATGGTGTAACATTCTTTTCGACAACATACATCACGACAAACGAAGTCCTTTTGGATGCCAAGAAGGAAAAAAGGTAAAATTCGTCGGAACGCGAAGTACGAATGAGTAAACGTACGATGACTTAAACGCATGAGCACAAAAGCAATGCGAAAAGGCTCACATCCGCAGACTCGGGGGGGTGGAGAATAGACCGAGCTCAGGAGTCTCCCGCACCATAACGATGACTTGCATAAAACGAGCGGGAAGAGCGCCTTTTTTTTTCGTCAAGTCATGGCAGACTTATAACAAAAGGGAGGGGCACTGCCCTTTCAGTGATGGTCCAGAGATGACGAGGCCAGTAGTAGAAAATGACAAACAACTGGATCATAAACGTACATATCAATGTGGTATAAATATGTATTTTACCTTAAAAATCCCACCACCCAAACCCCCCTCTCTCTCATATATATACTGTATATAGGCTTCTCCACATTTAAGGGGTGGCGCTAGAAAGTTTTGGCCTTCCTGTTCTCAGCAAGTTTTTCGTAATGAAGCTGCTAACCCGAAGCTCTTTTTCCATCACGGATAAAACCCACCAGATCAACCAATATCAGGTAAAAAATTAACTTCTTAGGTCAAAAGTATGCACAATATACCTACCCAACCGACCAAGCCTAGTTTATGGTTCAACAGCTGGGACATTCGCCTGACTCATGAAAAGGTCTCAGGTTTGATTCCCGTAGAAGCCGGGACTCTTGAGGTATGTTCTATTAAAATACCAATGTGCCTGTTGGCCTAAACAGTGAGTTACATATCTAGTAATTAGTCGACTGCACTGAGTTGCAGCAGAGATAAAGGAAGGGGTGGGACTTGTTGAAAACCAGAAAGCTACATACCCAAAAAGCCAGTCTCTCTCTCTCTTTCTATATATATACATACATACATACATACATACATACATACATACATACATACATACATACACACACACACACACACACACACACACACATATATATATATATATATATATATATATATATATATATATATATATATATATATATATATATAATCTGTTCTCTGTACTCTTCAAATATTTACACATCAAACTACACCGCGCATTCCTTACCCTTTCCGGTTCAACCATTGGCTGACCAGCAGACCACAAGGCCACAGTCTCATTCTCTTCTCCAGACGCTCATTTATCAAGATGACCATTTCCTCTACCATCAGAATATAAATTATTGCCTCCTATGTTAGGCGATTTTTTTCTTAAATAATTTAATCTACCCTGGAGACCCGTTTTCCTGTTTCGTCTTATAAAGTTCGTTTGCTGCAGCGTTCGGATATAACCTAGACCTATGATTTTATTTTTAATTATTTATATTTATCAGATACTGGGCAACGGCAGATGTAACCTAGACTTATGATTTTTTTATTTATATTTATCAGATAATGAGCAATGGCAGATGTAACCTAGACTTATGGTTTTTTTTTATTTACATGTACTAGATGAGCAATGCAGATGTAACCTAGACTTATGATTTTTTTAATTTATATTTATCAGATAATGAGCAACGGCAGACGTAACCTAGACTTATGATTTTCCTCTATGAACACTTTATCAAATAATGCGCTACCGCAGATGTAACCTAAACCTATGGTTTTCTGCTATTAACATTTATTAAATGGGCTACCATGTAACTTAGACCCAAGCTTTTTTTTTCCTATTGCCATTAATCAAATAATGACTTAATAACCCCAACCCATGATTTTATTCTAATAACATTTATAATACACTGTGCTAAGGCAGATGTAACCTAACCTAGAAATTAAAGAGAGAGAGAGAGAGAGAGAGAGAGAGAGAGAGAGAGAGAGAGAGAGAGAGAGAGAGAGAGAGAGAGAGAGAGAGAGTTAAATATTTGTCCATTCTAAGAAAAGCCCAGGCAACGCAGGTATCCCAGGGTGATTTCTACACCCCCACGGCCGGACATTACGGGTCTATTTCAACGACGGCAGGAGGTTGGGATGCACAATAACATCGCGTTTAGGATTGATTACTTGTGGGTTATCTGGCGTCACAACTACCAGGGTCACCGACGCCGAAATCAACATGATCATTAGAACAACTAAAAATTTTGAGGATGAAGTGTTATTCTCATTTATTTTAACTCCCTCTCTTGAGACCTGATCAAATGGAAAGTGCCAGTGGCAGAATCAAGCCAGTTTTCACTACCTTCACAAAACGAAATTATATAACATCAACCATTCAAGTATTGGCCTATATTTAACTCATCCCGATACTCAGATAAGATAAAAAACACATTTTGGTGTTTTCTCCTTTGTACTTTTGTTCTGTGAACAACACGATACAACTCTTAAATGGTTTGATTTCCACAGAAGAAGGAATAATATGCCTAATGAATGAAGAAGGTGAAATATGAAATCAACTGTTTAAAAGAGGGTCGCCTTCCAAAAATCTTATTATTACTGTTATTATTATTATCAATACCACCTTGAAATCTTTCTCATTTATTATTATTTTTATTACTTCCACAGAAAAAAAGGAATAAGACGAATGAAAAGGGTGAAATATAAAATCAGCTGTTTAAAAGAAGGCAGCCTTCCACAATGTCATTATCATTATCACCTGGTAATCATTGTACATTACTATTATTATTACCATTATTATCATTATACTTTAATTCCACAATTTTCCAATACCTACTTTCATTACCATTACCATTCGCTATCACCGATTACTGCAACACCATCATCGTTACTCGGCATAGATTATTCCTCACGACATAACAAAACACTAATCGAAAACGCCTACATCAGAATGACAAGACATCTTAATTCGCAGAGCCTTACGCCCGCAGCTCCGAGTGAAATAACAGCGTACAGGAAATTCCTTAGCGACGAGTGCTAAAATCCGAGACCTGGCGTAGGGTTACAATCGCGGGAATCCTTACCCTGCAGTGTCGCAGGACAGGAATGCCGTCATTCAAGGTCGAAGGAGGGCCGTAAACAATTCTGGCAAAAGTTGGACTTTTGTTATTTCTACCGACTGCAAAACTTTTCTCTCTTTCCTTAAATCTTCAGGTGAAAACCCTTATGGGCAGAGTCACCAGACTATAAAACCCACGAGAGACAAATTACAGGAAAAGGTGGTAGATAAATATGAGGACACGGAAAATATAACCGACACACCTGAAATTCAGGAGGCGTCAGCAAAGAGCGGGAATGAATTTGCTCCTTGCTTAACATATTTGGGGATCAGAAGATTCCACAAATGCACTAGGAAACTATTCCACATTCTAGTTGTAACCAAGATAAAACTCCTACCAAATCACTTCTTCCTTTAATTATTCTGTTTAATTTTTTTAAATTAGCAACTGGGCATAAAACTCGGTGGATGGATGATTGAAAGTACATTGAGTTTCTAACGTGCTCATAGGAAGGCTAGCTCACTATGCAAAATATTAATACTGTAGTAATAATAATAATAATAATAATAATAATAATAATAATAATAATAATAATAATAATAATAATAATAATAATAATAATAATAATAATAATAATATTTTGATAAAGAGGATTGCAGCATCAATGGAATTGATTTTATATATGGTCTTCTCAATCCTTCTTATTATTTTCTTCTCGTCGGGGGTGATATCTGCTAATAACTGGCCGATGTTATCCAGACTATGAACATCGGCCAGTTATTAGCAAATATCAGCCCTGACGTGAAGAAAATAATAAGGATTGAGAAAACCATATATAAAATCAATTCCACTGATGCTGCCATCCCCTTTAACAAAACATGCTTGAAAGAGGGTCTCTTACTTTCAAATAATAATAATAATAATAATAATAATAATAATAATAATAATAATAATAATAATACTTCAAAGAAATCTGAACAATCACATTAAAAATATGCAGGATAAAAAATATCTTAAAAAGTTGGATGACTAAAATTTGACTTTTTTACAAAATAATAATAATAATAATAATAATAATAATAATAATAATAATAATAATAATAATAATAATAATAATAATAATAGGAAAAAGACCTTCTTTAATGCAGGTTTTGTTAAACAAAATTGTAGTTTCAACAGCATTTATTTTATATATAGTAAACGCTCAAGAAAAACAATTAATAAGACGAATTGAGCGTTTACTATATATCATAAATGCTGTTGAAACTGCCATTTTGTTTAACAAAATAATAATAATAATAATAATAATAATAATAATAATAATAATAATAATAATAATAATAATGCACTTAGCTGCTGAAGCATTGCACCACCTGAACACAAACGATTAGACTTTTATCAGCTCGGAAGCCTATCTGACAACCTTCAAGATTACACAAATGGATATAATGGTAAGTGATTAGATGTGACGAAATATCAAAATCTCACAACATGAAAACTCACAGTGACTCAGCATACAGACAGGTAAATGCTGTTCACACATACAAACATAAATTCACAATACTTTTGTGGTCTTTGGATCACCATACAGTTTACACAGATCTCACTTTCACTTTCAGTGAAATGTCGGAAAGGAACCAAAACTCTCTCATTTTAAAACTAAGGCTCAACTGAGACACTGAACATAACATTTCATTCGAAACTGATGCAAAATGAAGTACAGTACTGCTCACAGAATTATCGTACTATTTGCCATTTAAATGGCATATCTTCCTACATAAATCAATGCAGAGTAAAAAATTCTGCATTCTTAAAGGGCTACCCATAAAGATTCTTCTGAGTAGGAAAATACGTTTATGCACTGGACACATAGGAAGGAAAAGCTGATGTTGCATCCTTATTTTATTTAGCCTGATGTCCCATCCTTATTTTATTCAGCCTGATGTCCCATCCTTGTTTTATTTAGCCTGATGACACATCCTTATTTTATTTAGCCTGATCCCTTATTTAGCCCAAGCCTGATGAAGACAAGGAAAAAATTATGAAAGAACATGAGCAAAGATCACTTGCACAGGAGAGTTGTCAGATTTGAAAAGGAAATGCATTAACATTCAAGAATATGAGAGTTTAAGGAAGACAGGGCTGAACAATGCAAAGAACGTGGGGGTCTTTTGTTTACTACTGACAAACCTTTAAAGTAGGTGTAGGAAGCAGCTAATGTTGCGGAATCTACTTGTCTTGCTTTTATCTCTAGTGACACCCCATTTAGGGAAATGGCCTAATGTTAAATATGTGTTTATATATATATATATATATATATATATATATATATATATATATATATATATATATATATATATATATATATATATATATATATATAAATCTGATCTTCTATTTATTTTACTAAATCAAAGTGTCACACTATCCACTCATTTTAGCAGGGTAGTAGGAAAGCATAAAAGAAAAGTATACTGTATTGGAAATGACAAATAGTACCAAGTATTTTTCGATGACACTATTTCTAAAAGTACTGTACTGCACCATGAGGCAGCTGTAGATATTATCAAAAAAGGAATGAACACTGCAGTTATAACAGCAGCTCGTACATTACTAAAATATAAGCAATTTTAACTCTCTACGGACTGGAAGAATGCATTAGGTGATAAAAAGTGACTTGTTTGTTGACATAAAAGCTTCTTTGGCTGTCAATAAGCTCCAGCCATACTTTTATTGGACAGGCCTATTTCTTATTTTTGGTTAAGCCCCTACTTTTCTTTGTTTCATGGAATTTGGGCTAGATAAAGGCAACAGCTTTCCTCACACAAGTGCCTTTTTGTGAAAAACTTTCATTGGGAGTGATCTTGCATTTCACAATCAAGAGGTAAAGAAGTACAGTATTTCTTAAACTAAACTGTTTTAAGATGACTGCAAGTGTTTCAAGATGGTCATACATATTCTACATAGTTTCAGCTTTCCTACTTCCTACAAGACTAGTAATAACAACTTTAAAAACGACGACATCATAATTTCTGAAAAGCTCTGGTAAATGCTGCCTATGAAAACAATTAATCTGGTCTCTCATTAACAACAGATTGCAATACAGGAATTCCACACTTACCAACTTTTGGCTTGATGACAGCTGCTCGTTCGAGTGAAGGATCTGGAAATAATGTCTGAAGTTCCTTAGGCTCAGTTCCCTGGAGAGAGTGAGAGAGAGAAAAAAAAATAAAGGATATTAATTTTAGTCTTCCAAACCTTCTGGCATTTTGAAACAACAGATATACAAGGGATGAATTCAACCAACAATATCAGGATCTTAAAGTCATATTAATATTAAAAAACAATCAATGAAAGCACCTTCAAAAGGTACTTTTCTCCAATTATGAACAGGAAATACAGCAATCCCAAGTAAAGAAAAATAAAAATACATACAGCAGGCTATATGCTTCACTGAAAATGCTTTACTTAATCTTATTTCGCTGTACCTTTTGATGATAAGCTGTGGAATGTCTATCAGTTACATGACTCATCACAAGCAATCTAGTTCTTAATTATTAATACCTGTTGACGTCATTTATACCAGGACTTATATGACGCAGTGTAGGTACTAAAAAACATGTACAGTATTCCACAGGGGAATGTCAGATTAGTGTACTTTGCCGGACCCCAATCCCTAAAAAAGAGGTCAGTGTGCACTAACTGTCCATGAACAAGTGTAGCCTAGCTTACATAAGGATACAAAGAGAGTAAAACTAAGAATTATAGTACTAAATCCATCCTAAATATGTTATAATTCCACCCCATGGTCTTTTGGTATGAACTTTTTAAGTGATTTTGCCATCCTGTCATCAAGAGTACATAGAATAAGGAAAATTTTGTGCATATGCATTACAGCCTGGGGTTTTCAAAGACTAAAAACTAAAAATACAGAAACCTAATAACCAAATCTAGTGATAATATTAAAATTCATGTTTACAATTATATAAAGTATAATTAAACCTACTACTACTAATAATAATAACAATAAGTAACAATAAACCTCAATGCAAGTGGATTTCAATCTTCAATGATTTTGTTTAAAAATTCTAAAACTACTGGAACAGATAATTCTGTAAATAGATGTTCTAGTCTTACCTTAACCCTTAAGGGACAGGCTAAATATATATCAAGCACACCAGACCGGGTAAACTTTAAGGTTGGCCAATTTAAGAAAAAACACAATGGAAAGAGGAAGATATGTAAATGTCCATGGTGTAAGAAGTAAAATTCTAAACATTTTTCCCTACCTTCCACGGGAAGTTGAAAGTGACTATTTACAACCCTGTGTGGGGCCTCTTCTACAAGAAACTCATAAAAATATGTTAATTTTACCACGTTATGCATGTTTTTTCTAATAATGTATTTTATTTTGTCTTAAAATTATAATTACAGCTCACACAATATCATTATTCTGAGTACATTTTTTGTATAATATTTGTGAGATTTACTGAGATGGGGAGATGCAGTAACTTATTTGCACTTTTTTTTGCACAATTACAATTATAGCTGACATACTATCATAAAAGATAAGAACTAAAACCAACAGCAATCCCTGGGTATATCTATGAGCAAATAAATAAAAAGAAGCCCTGGAGCGGCAGAGAGGCAGTACAGTACATTCCCCTCTGAAAATCTCAAGGCATACTGACCGAGCTAAGCTAAATAGTTGCCACAAGTCATTTATGGCTCACTGAAGTACTGTGAACATTTTTCCTGCTGAATTCATCCAAACCGAATGGCGCGCAATATTAATACTCATATGAGGATTCCCATTCATCACACAAAACCTGTTATAGATACACTTGAGATCACTTGAAATTTGTGTACAATGACTCCATATTATGTGTACTTTAAAAAGGCTAATCCTACTTTTGGTGAAACTGTATAACAAATTTCAAATGCTACAAAAATTTTTTAAAACTAGTAACAATTCTAAATATCAAAGAATAATATTTTGAACAGCCAAGAGAACGGTATTTTCTTCATACTCCATGCCCAACAAAAAAGCAAAATTTAAAATATATGAAGTTGGGAGTTACATCTCAATGAGTATCAGTTTGCACTGTACTAAACTATGCATTCACAATTTATTATTCATAGCCTATAGTGTGGAGTTTAGATTTTTTAAATGCACTTAGGTGTAGCCAACTAGGATTCAGAAGGAAGGCATGGCTTATTAGAGATTGATGTACAGAACAGTTCCAACCGGACAACTGAGCCTAGTTTAAGTTAGACTATCTTATACACTGCTAACTTGTTAGAGTAAGCCTCTTGGCATCACCAATGAAAAACTGCCAAGATCAGTGCATCCATTTCTCAAAAATAAAACTAGGCTAGGTCTAGAATAGCTTAGGCTACCACAAAGATATCAGAGTAAGCATTGCTCACATTAACCTATAGAGGAAATGCTCAACAATTCAATTTCTAAGCTAAATGTGCACTATGCCAACCAACTAGTATCAATGGATGAATGATGAAAACTTCACCATATTTCCTTGGTCAAAGATTTATGTAGGCAACTTTTTGACAAGGGAGATGTCTATTCGTAAATATCATATTCTTACCTAGTTCAAGGTATAACATAATTAATTTCTTGCCAACATCAAAATACAAGTACCATCCGACTTACAACCTGCTCGACATACAACCACTCGCACTTACAACCGTACTTCTGGCAGCGAGACTGGGCAGGCTGACGCGTCATTTTGAGTTACCCTGCCCCATCAGCAGCATCATACAGTATTAACTGTACTATAGACTGAGTTGCAAACTGATTTACGTTAAAATCGACTTTTGGCTTGCAAGCAAGAACCTAATCCGCTTGAAACTCAATGCCTACATAATGCTGTATACATTTCACAAATGATTAAAATGTATGGTACATGTAGGCTATATGTCCATTTGTTTTTATGTTAAATAAATTTTTTACCTAATAATAAGTACTAATTTTCAAATATTAAGATTAATAAGATTAAATACTAATAATACGGGAGGAGACCTTCTCTGAGGGCAGTTGCATTAAAAATCATAGCTGTTTCTATGGCATTCAATTTATATAGAGTCTTCTCTATTCTTCTTATTATCTTTTTTTCCTCAGCCTGTAGCTGGTATATCAGGTTTCCCAAGGGCATACAAAGATTTCTGTTTTCTTAGTTTTATTTCCTCTGACGTTTCAAACGCTCTCTGACGTTTATCTTCAAAGAGTGAATGAATGGCATGCAGGTTACAAGGGTATATATAGCAAGCGGGGGTATACAATTGTCAAGTTGGTTATTCAGCAGTGTTTTGGGTAGTCCTAATAGGTTGGTGACGAAATCTGGCCTGGAAGTGTTGGGACCTTCTGGGCCTAGTCGTTACTTGACTTTGGGAGTGGCTGTTATCCGGGATTATATGTTGTTCAGGTAATCTGCCTTCTGTGTCCGATGCTGGGTCCCTTTCTCTTTCTTCCTCTCCTTCTCTTTCTAACACATTTCCTCTTTCTCTCTCTCTCTCTCTCTCTCATTGTCTCTTTCTCTCTCTCTCTCTCTCTCTTCCATTCTCATTCTCTCTCCAGCTCCCCTCTCTCTCTCTTTCTCACTCTCTCTCGCCGGTGTCTGTCGTCAGTTGGTTTCTTAAATTTTTCCGTATGATGGTAGGGAGAAATTCTGTTTCCTTCACTGTGTTGATGTTCGGCTTTTTTTCTAGGATATGTAGAGCTTCGAGAAGCCATAGCCGTCGGCGGTCCATTGCCTGGTTGATGGTTTTGGTATTCTTTATGAGTTCTTCTCTTTCGGGCCTTCTTTGGTGTTTTTGAGTGTAATGATTAAAAATTGCCCCTTCTTGGAAATGACAGCAGAGACACTTTGAGAGTTTGGTAGTCATCATCCTGATATAAGAGTGATGGCATCTTTCCACCGGGCATGTGAATTCGTAGATGACACTACTTCTCTTCAAAGGCGTTTCTGGGGGTGCAGGGTTGTTTTTAAGTAATAACTGGCTTGTTTTCAAATTTTTATAGTATATTATCATTGCAATTTTGTCATCTTCTTTAATAGGGGTTACATTTTCATTCATTATTTTTCTGAGGGCCTTCTCATCTGCATATTTCTGGTGCATATAGTTTCTGTGATATAGTTTTACGGACTTGCTATGGTTGTTTCCGGTGTCCGTCATGCTTTCCCGGTGCCAGTTATTTATAGAGACTCGGGTTTGTTGTTCAACCATATGATTAGAAGTTGTTGTTAATAAGTATTTGCGTTGATTTGTCGATTTCTTTCGTCGTTCCTTTCCATGTGGAACACTGTAAGAGGGCGCGACAGACGAAGGCATCAACCACGCACTTTTTATACTTGTCCGGGCACTCACTGGATCCAATAAGGCATAGACCTGGGTTCGCAGGTTTCTTGTAGACTGCTGTGGTATAACCCGTCAGGGTCTGCTGCACTCGAACGTCCAGGAAGGGAAGGGCGCCGTCAACACTACGTTCGTACATGAAATGGAGGACGGAACACTCTTCAAAAGTGGTCCTTAATTTTTCCAGGTCTTTTTCGTTATTCACTCTCACAAAGGTTTCGTCTATATACCTGTAGTATTGAGGAGGGCAGGGGATTTTACTGAAGACCCTCTCCTCTATGACGCTCATGTAGAAATTGGCAAATAGGACCCCTAGAGGGGATTCCATTGCCACGCTGTCGATCTGGCAGTAAAGATGTCCTCTGTGGGTGGTGAAGGGGGCCTTCTTAGTATATGTTTCGAGAATGGTTTTCAGGGCTTCTTCAGGGATGTTTATGGTTGGTGTGTCCTCACATCTATATACCCTATTCTGGATATGTTCAATTGTCTCGTCGACTTGCACGTTTGTGAAGAGGCTCTCAACATCTAGGGAGGCGATGATACCTTTAGAGGGAGAGTCTCGGAGTTTCCGTAGAAATTTTTTTTAAGGGTAATGTATTAAGCTAACTTTTAAACAAAATTACAGTAACTTTAATTTCATTAAAAGTTGGCTTAATAATTTGGGAGCATGATTAGGGTCATATTTAGTGTTTAAACTTTAGAAATATGCATTTATTAGCATTTTTAGAGACCGTGCCAAACTTAAAAAAAAATTCATCTTGCGCGAGGGGTTCTGGAACCTAACCTCGCCTAAGTTCAGGATACGACTGTATTCTCAAAGATGCTCTTTGTCTTTCCAAAAGGTCCATAGAAGCCATCACATTAGACTAGCCTAAACTATGCCATAATATGGCAGCATATATACAAAACAGCCAATTATAGCCTAAATGAGGCATTATTGGTTAATTATCCCAGCTCACAGGCCTATCTTAATCATTTGCAATGCAAGAGAAGCAAGCTTGAGGAAAATTTGTTCAAAATGACTCTATGAAAAAAAACAGTAATAGGCTGGCCCTACAGAAATTTGCTTAACGTAACCAAAGGAATCAATGTTAACAGAGGGGTCACGTTCTCTAGTCTAGCCTATGCTACCCCCTTAACTGTAGTGAGCATTTCAGAGGGGGTTACAACCTAACCAGACCTGAGTTTACCCACCTTACCTTAGATACCATGCGCATAGGCTACCTGGCCAGGGGGAGGGGGCGCATAATGGCCCCTTCCCCCTGAAAGTAAGTCGTGACCCCTCTGTCTGCATACTAACCTTCTCATGGCAAAATTATGGGCTATAAAAAAATCCTTGATAAAGTCTGTTTCACTGACAACCTAATGGTTAGACGAGTCTTAATCAAATATAACGCTTATGTTACTAATCTAGGCTAGGCTATATCGTAAGTTTTGGCAATTCGTGAATTAGCCTACCTCGAGTAACAGCTGCTTCTTCATTATACTGTCGTCGATGTCCAGGAAGTTTGCTTTCTTTTTGTCACTCATTTTCGCTAACAAAACTATGCAGACTTGGCTTATGGTCGTCTACGTCGCAACAACAGACAGTTCCTTAGATAGCCCAGGCTCAACCTTCTTGCTGACTGCGTTAAGGGATAAGCGAGGCCAGGTATAACTGAGACGACGTATGGCACCTAGAAACAGCTTACACTTACGATGTATGACACTTAGAACTAGCTTATAGTTATAAGTTAAAGGAAATGAGACACCACTTGCGAACTTTAGACGAAAAACTTGTTCGAAAACAAACGGGAGTTGTAGTAGTAGTCGTTGGTTTTCGATTGGAACGGCTCTTGAAACATATATTTTTTCTTTGGTTATGCTTCTTTTCCTCTACGATAACGTATATTTTCATATTAAAATTCTTCGCTCTTTTCATTTCCCTGTCTAGACAGATCTGTGAAAAGTAAGATGTCAGCTGTTAGTCCTCTTTATTTTCCTGATATATTGTTGCATCCCGTCAAGTCCTAAAATGGTGACTTATTCTTCCGTTATCGAGAAAAATGACGCAATCAAACTGGATTCAAAGTTTTATTTGAAACGATACGCTAACCCCTTGGATTTGTCAATAATTGTTCACTAGATTATTCAGCTTTTTAATAAGAGCCTTTTGCCTGGGAGGAGCTATTACGTCATGAAAAGGGGAGGAGTTTTGAAGCCGTGCATGGGAGGAGCCTTATAGGAACGGGCAAAGCTAGTAAAGTAGTCTCCTTCGCGATGGGAGTGAACGTAAATGACGTCATAAAAAGGGCGGAGTTAATAACCGAGTCTCTAAATTCTTCTGCACCACAAGTGGAAACTTAGTAGTAGTGGATACTCTACGATAGTGCATACCATCACCATGGCGGAGCCAAGTGTTTTAGACGATTTCTGTGGCGGAACGTTTTGGGTATGTGATAACGGAATAATGTGGCTTAATATCTGAGAGATGCAGGTTTCTTCATTGATGTCAGTGATATTACAGAAAAAAAAAACCCGCTAAATTAATGAAAATATACAAATGTTCGCTAAGTTTGCAATGGATGTGGACCACTGAAGTACTGGAACGTATCTAAATGGGGGTGTAGTTTGTTCCTAGGCTAAATTAAGCTCAAATCAAGGTGTTATGGCGAGATGTGAGAAAAATAATGCTGGTAAAGTATGTTATTTAATGTCATCGATTTTCAGGTATGTGCGAAGGCAATGTTTAGTCGTGCTCAATGAGTAAAATGTTACCTGTCCTTACGGAATATCCTTGAGAGATGTTATAAATGTATTTACATAGGCTATTTTTTTTAAATGCTGTTTATGAACGGAAATATTAATTGTTTGTTATTTGTATCTTACTGTGCACGTGTCCTTGAGAACATTATTTTGTTTATATCTTTTCTTATGCAGGCCTATGTTTCCATTTCGTTTGTTTGTTATATATATATTTGGGCTTATTTAAGAAAATAATAATTCTTTAGTCTCCGTGACTTATTTATCTGGTGGTTTTTGTGAGTAGCAGCCAGGTAGAAGGACACTGAGCTATCAACTTCATCACAAGAAGTAAAAGGCGTATAATTGAACAGATAACAAACCTATGTAGACTGATTTATACACATATTTTGTTCCATTAAGTCCTCAATCCCCAAGAAATAACACTGAGAACAATAATCCAGCTATACTCTCAGATATGACAGAGAACATCGTGAAACATCATTCTGATAAGGTGAATGTCAGTGAGTGTATCTGAACGCGGATTTTTACTACTAAAATGTCAGAGCATCTAAGCATCGATAATCAGTCAACGATTGCCATCGATTTTTCGTTACGAAACGAATAAAGCTTTATCCAAATATAGCTCGCAAAGGAAAAAAAAAACTCGCCTAATCTTTTCCTTGTGATTTTATGTAACTTATTATCAGAAACTTATTATCAGAATAATTATCTCTTCAGGGTCGAGTGTGTTCCGAAACACAAGTCACATTTTCAACATGTGCAGCAATGCTGGTGAAGTTATTTGCTGTTATAAGGAAGGATCATATACATGCATACAAATATATATATATATATATATATATATATATATATATATATATATATATATATATATATATTTCTATATGGAACTTCGTTTACAGACTGAAAATTCTAAACATCACATAAGCAACTGTAGTTAGAACTTATCAGACGACGAATCCTACAGAGCAGAAGATAATATGACGTTTTGAGGAATCTCCAAGCAAAATATACAAATAAAAATTATATTTTGAGACATAAATCTTCTCGTAATCTATATAGAGTGTGAAAGTCAGTATATATATAAGAGCACATCACCGTTTTGAAGATTGTGCTTCTGACAGTCTCCTGACTAAGTCATCTTATATTTTACACCATAGTTATAAAAAATAAATGAAATGAGTTCGTACATCCACACCAAAACTTGGTAATTTTCTTCTGTGGAACATCAGGACTAAATTTTCAATGTTGAAATTTGATTGAGTGAATAAGGGTAGGATTGAAGTTAAAGTATAAAAGTCAAATATGGCTATGCCATTCCATAGAGTTTGTAAACTTCTCAGTTTGTCCTCCCGTGCGCAAAAATAATAACAGCATATTTTTCAAATGCATATGCGGGTAGGACGGGAGCCCACTTCACTTGTTTAGCCCAAAACCGGACTGAACAAGTGAAAGAGTAAACATAATAGAAGAAAACGATAAAAGCTTGACTATTTAAAGCAAGCCACCTAGAATTATTTACTTTGCATTTTATAAGTCTTAACCGGTCATTGAACCAGTGGGGATGTAAGTTGAATTATTTAGAATGAATTAGTTATTATAGCTCATATTCAGTGAGATTCTTCAGTACCTCCAGTTGGGGAAGTTCCGAGTAAGAAGTTGTTTATTGTCTTAGTTTTTGCTTCTACTCCTGAAGGTGGATGATATATTGCTGTCACGTTGCCATGGTTACCAATAACTTGTGATCATAACAAATACTATAATAGACATTGAATTGCCCTTATCTAAGGAATTGGAAAGACGTGTTTCAGGGAGGTAATTTGTCTGAATCACAAATTTCAAGTTGTACCTTCTGTAATTCGATAGTATTGATAGATAAATGAATTACAGTCATTTTCAAGCGGTGAACTGTGACGTAAGCAAGTGGGCGGTGCTTATTTCAGGCGTCGTGAGAATGGGAAGATTTTTTCAGGTGGAGGGTCAGGTTTATATATATATATATATATATATATATATATATATATATATATATATATATATATATATATATATATATAATACACACACACACACACACACACACACACACACACATATATATATATATATATATATATATATATATATATATATATATATATATATATATATATATATATATATTCATCGTAAAATAAATAAGTTGTTCATTATCAGACCTATACTGTACAGTCGGTGCAATAAATCAGCCATGAATACGCAGGGAACTAAAGTAGTTTCCAGCTATGAAGGGACAAGCTGCACTGGACTGTTCTTGGTTTTCTTGAACCCCGCTTAGTAGAGCTAGTTTTTTCTGAAATTAGAATTCTCTCTCTCTCTCTCTCTCTCTCTCTCTCTCTCTCTCTCTCTCTCTCTCTCTCAGGTAAAATTAAAGTCTTTAACCTGATGTTGATGCTCAATGGTGTGGAGGAAAGTGAAGATAAAGTCTACGGGAATTATTTTCCACATTTCGTCTCAATACAAAGTATGAGTCAGTTTATACGTATAGTAAGAGCACAGCACCGTTACGAAGTCTGTGCTTCTGACAGTAGTCTGCCCGGTCAGAGGACCCGGAATCGATTCGCTGACGAGTCGAAGGGATATAGGCCTGCTCAGTTAAAACCAATAGTTCCTTCTTCGATTTTATTAATCCCACTGTATAGCAGGGTTGGCTGCTCGAGTCAACTTTCTCCACCTATTCCTATCCCTTGCTTCTGCTTCCCCCAGTTCCACCTCCCCCCATATCCCTCCTCACCACATCCACTGACGCCCCACACTCCTCCTCCCCATCACTGACATATTCTTAGCTCTTTTGATTGGTTCCACCTCCCCTCTTCTTATTACATGGCCCACAATATCTCATATCTTATATTTTACTTCATAGTTACAAAAAAATAAATGAAAAGAGTTCATACATCCACGCCAAAACTTTGTATACTTTTTTTTCTGTGGGACGTCAGGCATGTTTTCATAAAATTTTGTAAAAGTCTGTTCATTCGTTTTCACGAAATCCTGCAGACTGACAGACAAACCGAAGCAAAAACACTGCCATCCTCAGCGAAGGTACTAAAAACTTAATTCTTTGCGAATTAAATTCAAGTTATTGTCTGTTTTTGTATATATATATCTTAGGGGTCTGAGGACTGTCACTCATCCGTTGCTAGTAAATTGAGTTTTGTCTGTCTCTAGATTCTCTGAATTCTGTGATAATTTATCTTTTCATGCAAAGAGCCATTATTCAGTAACAATATATTTTTCTCGTGACTACTAATGTTCCTTATTCTTACCCACAAGTTGAATACACTCATATAAAAAGTTGCAAGGCCATGCACTTCTGTAGAAAGCTTCCTCAGAATGGAACAGCCATGTGTCAGAATAAGAAGAATGCAGTGGAAGGTGTAAAGCTGAACAAGTATTATTTTTTAACAGTAGTACTAGTAGAAAAATAAAAGTTGAAATTAATCAGGGACTTAAGTTGGTTTCTTGCCACTGACGTTTCAAAATTCAATTTTGTATCTTTTCAAGATCTAAATATAACCGGGGAATATACCAGTAATACTTATCACGTCGTCAACATTTCAAAATAATCAAGCATCTTATCTTTCCAGGATATAAACGCAACATGGTACGCCGAAACACCCAGTTTCACAAGGTGTTTCGAACGCACGGTGCTAATATGGATCCCCTGTGGGTTCTTGTGGGTGTTTGCACCCCTGGAGGTGTTTTATTTGAAGAGCAGCCTAGACAGGCTGGTACCTTGGACTTGGCTTAATATAGGTAAGATGGTAAGTTGAATTTTGCTCGAGTTCTTTGGTTAAGGATGATGTCTGCCAGCAAAGGAAGCTGAGGTTTCATTCGAAGTGGTGGTGTGGAAATAATCTGATGACAATGACCTGAGGGTTGGTTAGTTTTGACTGTATATTTTCTTATTGGTAGTAGAGGTTCAGGGCCGTAGGATTCGTTGTGTATGAAAGAAACTGTGTTAAGCAAGAGGTTTAGGCCTCAGAAATGTCAATGGAGAAAGTGTAGTGACTTGCTGCTCTCGACTAAATATTGTCTTAGCAATAGAAGCAGAGTTCTCAGTCATGGCACTGTAATTAAGACAGCTTAAGAATGATTTTTAATTGACTGGTGTTGCCTCTGAACAAGAGAAGCAGAAAGCCCAGTCAAAATAACAAGAGGTAAATGATCTTAAGGTGTCACTGAAACCCTTTTAACAACACATATAAAGCCTCAGCTATACCTGTGATTGTGACCTCTCGTAATTTCCAGATTGGCTCGCTCATCTTAATGGTAGTCCAAGCTGCAGACTTCTTTTTTGCGGTATCCAGAGGTAGTTCAGGCGGTACTGTGCATGGGGTGGAGTACGCTGCCCCAGCAATACTGTTTTTAACCATAGTAAGTATTTGTGCCACGTCTCGGTCGTTTTTAACCATAGTAAGTATTTGTGTCACCTCTTGGTCTTGTGTGAGTGCCAAAAAGATGGACTCGGGCCTGACCTCAAAGGGGCTGTGCTGAGTGCCACTTGAAAGCAGAAATGCAGCATGGCCCATAGATAACGGCTAAGGGAGGTAAATGCATTTTAGAAAATAACAAATAACTAGATTTTTTTATAATGTTTGAACGTTCCTTGCGTGGAAGGTTTTATCTTCTGGTAGAGGGAGGAGAACAGTCACCTTGTCCATTGCTGCAGCCGCACAGAAAACAAGAACACACACACACATACACACACAAACACAAACTTCGGCAGTAGTTGCTTTGGCTTCTGATGAGGCTGGCTTTAGCACACTATTAGAAAATGAGTAGATTGTTACCAGAATGAGTCCCTCCCTTTTGAAATCTATTTACTTGCAATGTTCATCTTAAGGTGACACCCGAGAAAGTAAAATAAGGCAAATTTCGGTGGCGAAATGTTCAAAGGTTAGAGGAACTAAAGGGCAATGAAATGACCTCTGCACTGGGTAATCTGTCAGCGATCAGAGTCTAGAAGAAAAGTTCACAGTTCCCGGTTCCCAGATCACTAGTTTCACGTTTTAATCAGAAATGTTTTCATGAAACTATTTTCATGTTGCTGGTTTCCTGTTTTGATTATCGCCTTCAAAATGTTTCTAGCGACTGCTTTCAGTGTTTAGAAGACTGGATTTGCCAAATACATTGATTATGGACTTTCCAATTGTTACTTTCTGGTTACCTGTTTCAGAACGTATAAAGATTAGCTTCTTAAAACCATTTTTCGATCATAAGCGTCAGAATTCGATTAGAAAAAGATAAATACATTTTTATAACTAGCCTTGGTAAGGTTAGTTTTATAAATATGTTGTTTGATCTTGATCTCAAATTTCAGAATTTGATGAAGATTAGCCCATTAAACGCTTTTTCAAGTTACTGGTAACAGAAGATGAACAGGTGTCAGAATTCGATTAAAAAAAAAGCTTCTTAAATACATATGTTATCACTAGCTTTAGAAAAGTGAATTATATAAATATATTTCCTGATCGCACCCGTCAGAATTCGATAAAGATTAGCCCATTAAATGCGTTCTCTAGTTACTGGCTTGCGAATATAATCGACGGCAGTTTCTTAAAAAAATTATTGCTCATTGACCTCGTGATTTAATTAAGATTACGTTTTCAAGCACCATTTTCTTAGCCACTAATTTTATTGGTTTTTATATACTTCTTGGATGTAGGTACGTATGTGCCAAGCTCTCTTTAACAAGGTAACTTAATCTATGACCAGTTCTTTTCAGATACTGTAGGCTACTGACGGTGATTTGTTACTTCTTTCGAATAAACGCCATCTTCTTTGGAAGCTTCAATTTCAAGTCAAGGGCCCCTGTGGTCTGGTTCCATATGAATAGGGTTCACCTTCTGAATAATAATAATAATAATAATAATAATAATAATAATAATATTAATAATAATAATAATTTTATATAAGGTCCAATAATATATCAATGGTAGAGTGAGACTTTTATAAAAATAAAATAGTTGAACCCTATCCTGGGTTCATCTTCAGTCCAACTGAAGCTGAACCCAGGATAGGTTCGAAAGCTTTTTACAAATTTTTTATAAAGTCTCACACTCTACCATTGACCTATATTGTGACCTTATACAAATTATTATTATTATTATTATTATTATTATTATTATTATTATTATTATTATTATTATTCAGAAGGAGAAAACCTATTTCAAGTTCAAAACTTTTATACATTTTATAAAAGTCTCACATTCTACCATTGGTATATTATTGTGGACCTTATACAAAATTATTATTATTATTATTATTATTATTATTATTATTATTATTATTATTATTATTATTATTCAGAAAGTGAACCCTATTTCTAACCCTGGATAGGGTTCAAAAGCTTTTTATACATTTTTATAAAGTCTCACACTCTACCATTGATATATTATTGTGGACCTTATAAAAATTATTATTATTATTATTATTATTATTATTATTATTATTATTATTATTATTATTATTATTATTATTCAGAAGGTGAACCCTATTTCTAACCCTGGATAGGGTTCGAAAGCTTTTTATACATTTTTATAAAGTCTCACATTCTACCACTGATATATTATTGTGGACCTCATACGAAGTTATTCCTGTTCTCGGCATTGAGAGTTCTACACAACATAATAATAATGATAATAATAATAATAATAATAATAATAATAATAATAATAATAATAATAATAATAATAATAATAGAACAGGCAGGCTGTAGTATGCACAGGCTCCAACTTTGTTGCCTATTTATGTTCCATTCTTCCATTTCTTCCAGCTCTTACAATTCACGTTCGTGCTTCTGGAAAAGAAGAGGGGCTTCCAAAGCTCTGGGTATCTCTTCCTGTTCTGGGTACTCCTTGTCGTGTGCGGTATACCAGAGTACGTGAACTACCTCACCGATATCCCGAGTGAGGTGAGTTGACCATATATATAGAGGGAGAGAGAGAGAGAGAGAGAGAGAGAGAGATTTACATGTACGTTGTTGTAAGTTGGAGTATACCTTTGTTTAACCAGACCACTGGGCTGATTAACAGCTCTCAGCTGTCAATCCATAGTTACTGATATATGTATAAATCTATATAATGATTTCATCTGCATTTGTACAGTATATTGATCTATAGTGACTACATATCTAAAGAGATTTGTCCCTAATTCCAGACAGTTCTTGTAAATTTATGTACTGATATACTTACATTATATATATTTATATATATATATATATATATATATATATATATATATATATATATATATATATACATACATATACATTATGTGGTTTTATTAAGTAATTAATTAATCAATTTATTTAATCCAGGATAAGCTGATGTTCGCGCTGTACATGGTATATTTCCCCGCGATCGTCATCATGCTCATACTCAATTGCATAGGTGACGCTGTGCCAGAACATGTACATTTCAACAGAGGAGAGGTGAGTGGTGACTAGTCTACTTTTAGTAATCGCTCCATCAGTCAATAGTTCGGATCTTTCCTAGATAGCGACCCCCACGGGTTTTAACCCGGTATGTATCCACCTTTGCGGCGCGTTTAATACAAGCCCGTTGGGGATTACAGTAAAAACATAAACAAAAGACTGTAAATATCCTAAAGATAATGACCCCCAAGATATATTAGTCCTAGATAACGACTTCCGAACTTTGCTGGGGTTCACTATCTAGGAAAGATCCAATACTTCAATAATTCATTTGAAGAGTGCAAACATCCTGGTGGAATAGTTTAAGGTCACTGGTTGCAGTTTAGGTTAGTTTTTCCTAAGAGTAAAATGGATGTAAGAAATCATCTTTCAGATCGGGGTTTGCTCCAAGTAGCCAATAGGCCCATAAGAGGGAAAACTGGAGTATGGCGGTCATACCAGGGTGATATCACCATATAGAGTGAAGACTATGAAGAATGATTACTTTTTTGAGAGATTGGGTTAAAAATGAGACCCTCTTCTTGTATATTAAATGTTGGTAAATTGGTTGAAATCCACCTACAACCCTTAAGCTTTACAAGGACTGTTGTCATTGTCAATAGTTTTCGTAAAGCTTCAGGATTTTAAGTGGATTTCTAACGATATAACAAAGATGTAATGCATAAGAAAGGGGTGTTATTTAATCCTCCCCATGTAGAGTGTCCATGGCATCATTTGTGTAGCTGTTTAGGCAAAGATTTAGCCACTGAAAGCAAATGATAGTCGAGGAATATCTTCAATTAAAAACAATTACAAATTGGACCAACTATCTTACGAATCAAGTCTGTTCTACTTTCTTCCCCAGAAACCTTCCCCAGAACCCAGCGCTTCTTTCTTGAACCGCATTTTCTTCTCTTGGCTCGACACTCTTATCTGGAAGGGTTACAGGAAACCGCTACAGAGGAAGGACCTGTGGAATCTCACCTACGAGAATGCCTCGTACTATGTGGTATCTGTGTGGAACAAGAACTACCAGAAAAGTCGGGCGAATGCAGAGAAGTGAGTAGCCCTTTGTCCGTTGCTTGTAGATTTTAATTTATTTCACAGAAGCAGAAATATCTTGCCTGCAGTTCGCTGAGCTTGTTGTTGTTGTTCCTGTTAAGCTGGCACTATGCCTAGGTTTTGTTATCGAATGCCTGAAGACGCAGTTAGTTTTCTGTGATTTCATTAATGTAGTATAGTAGTTTGGATATTCTGTTAAGAATGAAGTGGGTGTATCAAGTTCATTGTGAATGTTTAGTACTATAGTGGTCTACAATAGTTTATGTTTAGTACTATAAATTCTGTGATATATAATGTCGTGACAATTATTCATTTATATTCAGAATATCTCCATAAGTACTCACCACTGTATTTGGTGTTAAAATTCCAACGTCAAAGCACCTTAATTAAGTAAATCCTGAAGTATTTAAAAAATTTCCTGCTGGAACTTCCATTGCCGATAGTTCACGGAAGATGGGATTTGGCGGAGTGAAGTCATTCAGGAACCGCTCTGCGCGTGGGTAAGATTCGGTTAATAATAGATACCTAAAAGCAACTAGATGTTTATATTCAACCGGATGTCACACTGACGTTTCATGTGCTATGCCTGCCCAAACAAACTCTTAATAATCCTTAAATGACGATCAGTGTCTATAAAGAACGCAGTGTTTTCTGGAAGGAAAAAACTATTTTTTGATATGGTGGATTCCCGGGTATGTGCAAGAAGCGTCAATGTCACAACTAGTGATATTAACGTCCACAGTTTCCAGCATGAAAAACACGATGCACCGATAGAATTGCTGTTTTAATGCAAAGAAGCTTCGATTATGCATGACTGAATTCAGTGCACTTATTACTCAGCATGTCTCATTGACGTGTAGGCCTAGCGGCTACAACTCATAATGACCTGATTGTTGCAGCTTTGCTATTCATGAATCCGCGTGACGATTTTACAAGCCTGAATGCTTTGTTTACATCATGACTGTATGAAGAATTTGGAATTTCAATTACCTGTGAGCTTTTGTTATTTAATGGTAGATTTTTGTTTCTTAATATTAGATTCGGTGAACACCAGCACCAACATGCAGAAAATGTCGAACTTCTCAGTTCCAGAGGTCCTTTATTCCTCACACATAGGACTGTGGAACAGCCTCCTTGTATTTTGATAATTTACTTATTAATTTGTAAATTTATCCGTTTTTTTAATAACTGATCTTTTCTACATTTCCCATTTGGAGCTTGAATTCAAGTCAGTGGGTCCTGTATTTGTTTCCATATGAATAGGTTCATCTTCTGAATAATAATAATAATAATAATAATAATAATAGTATAATAATAATAATAATAATAATAATAATAATAATAATAATAATAATAATAATAATAATAATAATAAACGCACAAGGACAGGAAAAGTTTTGAATCGCTGTTATTAGTTTTTTTTATGAGTAGTTATCAAAATCTAGTAGGCAAAGTGATTTTTTACTCACGAATAAATGTTTTTTTAAAGAAATAACTAGGCGGACATTTTGATTTTTGCAGGGGAATGTATATGAAAGGCCAAGTTATTTAAAGCATAATATGCATTTGAAATGACTTGGCGTTATTCTCTTAGGAAATAATTGTGTATTTGTTGAAAAATGGATGGGATAGTAATGCTGATCATTAGATATTGTGTCAGTGAAACAATAGAGAAGACTGGGGCATTTTGAAGCAGGTCTTGGAAAATTAAAAGATTAATCTTTATAATTCTTTGATGGAAAGGAGTTTTTTTGTGTCACTTCGAGCAATTTATTTTTTCGTTTTCCCAGTATTTTCAAACCTTTTGGTCATTTCCCATGCAAATTAAGCTTTGTTTACACCTGGATTTTTCTGCCTTCATTTGTCTATGGTTGTTTACGGATCGAAATAGCCGTTTCCATAACCTAAGGAAATCCCCTGTAGCACACATGTGATGTCAATTGTTTCTGGCGAAAATCTGGACACACAAGCGAGCCTGGCTTTAGTCTCATGTCTACATAAAACCAGCGAACAAAAATTAATGTAATGGCTTTTACCGCCAGTGGTGGCTCCTCCAATAATAATCTGGAATTTTACTTCTTTCAGAAAAGTGTCATCCGAAACGTGGGCGTTGCCCCCCCAAAATGCCAATCACATCGAAATGACAGGGCAGACCAAGCCGAAAGCTCCTCCCATTTCCATCTTGCCAACGATGGTGCGCACCTTCGGGCCTTCGTTCCTCTTCGGAGCCGTTCTAAAGCTGATGTATGATCTGCTTCAGTTTGCTAGTCCCATAATTCTCAGGTCAGTCTACTACTCTGGGACGGTGATCTGTTCCTCCCTTCTAGTGTGTGCGTGTGTGTTTTTAAAGAACATGCTTCTTTCAGTGAAATGATTTCATGTTTTTATAAGCAGGATGCATTGTTTAATCGACTGATCTCTTGTTTACTTTATAGATAACATACCCGTCAGTGATCTGATTTCATGCGTGTTTTTTTATGTAAAATTAATCAACTGATTTATGGTTACTAAAACTGATGTAAAACATTGATCTTTAAAGTGGACTGATTTCACTTATATTTTTTATAGTAAACACGTTTGCTGTAAAAATATGCGTGAAACTCAATTCTTGTATATCTTTAGAGCAACATTGTATCTATTCTCGTAGATGGTAAAATTTCAAGTTTATTTTTGTTAACAAATATACACCTTTAAATGAACCAATTTCATCACTAGCGAATCCGGGGGACGGCACCTGGGCACGTGCCCCCATCATGGAAAATAATGGCAAAATAATAATACCGAAGATTTAGATAATAACATAAATGAGAAATATAAAGAAGGGGGAAAAATAAAAAAAAAATCTATTATGGAGGCAATAATATTTGAGAAAAAAAAAACAATAATAATAATATAATAATAATAATCCTCTTGATAATGATAATGGATTCGGTATACATACATACATACATATAATAGATATATATAAATTATATATATATATATATATATATATATATATATATATATATATATATATATATAGTACTATATATATATATATATATTTGTGTATGTATGTATAATATAAAAATTAGTGCCCGCCCCCCCCATGAAATTGTTCTGGATCCGCTAGTGAATTTCATGTATATTTTATTTTATTAGCAAAAATTTAATAAAGCAAAAGTTTGAGGGTAATGGTCGTTGCTTTGGAAGAGGGACAATAACAACCATTCCATTCTGTTGAGTCCCGTATTGGGGGAGGGGGGGGGCGGCCATAGTGCTGAGGTGCACTGTATAAGCATTACTTGGGGTTCTTTGCGGCGTCCCTGCTGCCCCTTAGCTGCAACCCCCTTTCATTCCTTTTACTATACCTCCGTTCATATTCTCCAGACACTTGGCCTAAATTTTATATTCCAATTCCCATTCTATTCTGGTAAGGCGTGCGTGAGAAACAACGATAGATGGAGCCATTTACTTATTCACTCATTCATTCATTCACCCACACACCTGCAGGTATCTCATTGCGTTCACCGAGTCGGGCAACGAGGACCCGGTCTGGCACGGCTACTTCTACGCGGTGCTCATGTTCGTCGCTGCGCAGGTTCAGTCGCTCATTCTCGGACAGTACTTCGAGAAAATGTTCCTGATTGGCCTGAGGATTCGGACTGGCGTCATCTCCGCCGTTTACCAGAAGGTAAAGGGTTGTGTCTTGGGCCCGTTTTGTTGTAGGTGCTGTGATTTGTGGTTTTAGAGAAGAAGTTGCTGCTTTACTTGCGATAGCGAGAAGACAAGCATTCCATTTATGTTCAGGGTCTCAAATAAAACAAGAATGTTCTTTACGATATTTGCCAAAGGTAAAATAGTAATTTGCTGCTGTACTTTTGGCCAAGTAAAGCTAAATAACATTTTCCCTTATTCTGATACCCTCTAATAAGAAATAGTTTATACCAGTTGTCAAATAAAAAAATAAGGAATTTTTGCTCAAAGAAAAATCAGTTTCCACGTATTTTCAGGCTCTCAAATAAGAAATAGTCGCCCTTTGAAAGCCGTGTCAAAGAAAAAATGAGAAATAGTCCATAATTATAAAAGAAGTCGAAGATAACGCTAGTCTATAATTATAATAGAAGTCGAAGATAACGCTAGTCTATAATTATAAAAGAAGTCGAAGATAACTCTAGTCTATACTTATAAAAGAAGTCGAAGATAACGCTAGTCTATACTTATAAAAGAAGTCGAAGATAACGCTAGTCTGTTTATAAAAGAAGTCGAAGATAACGCCAGTCTATACTTATAAAAGAAGTCGAAGATAATGCTAGTCTATACTTATAAAAGAAGTCGTGAAGATAACGCTAGTCTATACTTATAAAAGAAGTCGAAGATAACGCTGGTCTATACTTATAAAAGAAGTCGAAGATAACGCTAGTCTATACTTATAAAAGAAGTCGAAGATAACGCTAGTCTATACTTATAAAAGAAGTCGAAGATAACGCCGTTTTGTTTTTCTTTTAATTTTCTCAGTCCCTGAAGGTATCCAGCTCTGCCCGGAAGGAGTCGACCGTGGGAGAAATCGTGAATCTGATGTCCGTCGACGCCCAGCGGTTCATGGACCTCTCCACGTACATCAATCTCCTGTGGTCGGCCCCGCTGCAGATAGCCATCGCCCTCTACCTCCTGTGGGACCTCTTGGGTTAGTTATTTCGCAGTGTCTGGATTTCGGGGATTTTAACAACGCCTCTGCTGGCAGCCATGATGATTTTCCCCCTTTGTAATCTCGTCTAGAGTCTAGATTTTCTCTGAGGTTTGAACCGCGTCTGTGTAGGTGGATTGTGGGTTTTAATTCATGTGACCATCATAATTTTCGTTTTTACGTCGGATTTTCTGTTAGATGTTCCCTTTGAGGGCTTAGGCGTGATATGGCCACTCTCGGTCTGAATTCACGTTTGGCTTAGGAATATTTTAGTATTTTAGTTGACCACAACAGAGAAGTTAAGAAATATTTTTTTATATCTTCGGAAACCATTAGTACTATGTCAGTCTTAATTTGTAAAAAAATCATAATTCTTAAATCTATTTTGTACATATCCTAATGCTCTGTTACCCATCCCATACTTTTCGTTTGTATTTTTCATCAATATATTTGCTTATTTTTCTCAAAAACTCTTCGTTCTCATTTTATTCTGTAGTAGAAGCATCATCATGCTCTGTTACTCTCCATATTAATTTTAATTTTTATATATAAGCGCTAACACTTTATTATTCCCATAAAACTTGACCAATTTCCAACTAGTTTTTACAGATACCTAGAATAAATCGTGTTTTTTTCATTTAAGATAACCTCGGCATATAGTCTGCTTTTTTTGGAGCTAACGGTAAATATTGGCGACCGATATCACTGAAGTTAATTGTGACTGGCTGTTCAGACTACTCAGCTAAAGGCCGCAGCGACATTTGCTGTGACATTAAATTCATCAGCTCCAAAGAGATAGTCCATAATATATATATATATATATATATATATATATATATATATATATATATATATATATATATGTATATATATATACATATATATATCTGTGAGAGACATGTCCTCATCAGCGCCGTCCGATGGTGTGGCACTAACCTTGAATTTGACCTTAATCTTTGACTCATTTTTTCTTCCAGGCATATCAGTTTTGGCCGGTCTCGCGGTATTGGTGGCCCTCATACCCGTCAACGGGTTCATTGCCAGCAAGAGTAAGAATTTCCAGATCAGTCAAATGAAAAGCAAGGACAAGAGAGTCAAGCTGATGAACGAGATTCTCAATGGGATAAAGGTGAGGGGCTTTGCGTTGGTTGAATAATAATGGCGTTTGTGATGTTGTTGAATATAGAATTGAACAGAATACAGAATTTAGGCCGAAGGCCAACCACTGGGACCTATGAGGTTATTCAGTGCTGAAATGGAAATTGACAGTAAAAGGTTTGAAAGGTGTAACAGGAGGAAAACCACCCAGTTGCACTATGAATCAATTGTTAGGATAGGGTGAAGAGTAAGATGGAAGAAAGAGAATATGAAAGGAGGTACAGTAAAAGGAATGAAAGGGGTTGCAGCTAGGGGCCGAAGGTGCACTGCAAAGAACCTTAAGTAATGCCTACAGTGCACCACATGAGGTGCACTGACGGCACTACCTCCTACAGGGTGTAATATTGTTACGGATAGGAAAACTGTTACTTGTAATATTGTTAATTGTGATATTGTTACAGATAGTGATATTGTTACATGTGAAATTTATACTGGTAAAAGTCATACTTGTAATATTGCTATGGAAAGTAGCATTGCTACTTGTAATATTGTTACGGTTAGTAATGTTGTTACTTGTAATACTGTTATGGATAGCAATGTTGTTACTTGTAATATTGCTACTGATAGTAACATTGTTACTTGTAATACTGTTACTGATAGTAAAACTATTACTTGTAATATTGTTACGGGTAAAATTGTTCCTTGTAAATTGTTACAGATAGGAAAATTGTTACTCGTAATAAATACTGTTACAGCTAGTAAAATTGCTACTTTTGCTTGTAACATTGTTACTTTTAATAATGTTACGGATAGTGCTGTTGTTACTTGTAATATCGTCACTGATAGTAAATTTGTTACCATCATAATGTTAGTATGGTAGGATTATTGTTACAAGTAATTGTTATTGTTACTTGTGATATTGTTGCAGATGGTAGTATTGTTACTTGTAATATTGTTATGGATAGTAATATTGTTGCAGATGGTAGTGTTGTTACTTGTAATATTGTTATGGATAGTAATATTGTTACTTATGATATTGTTACAGGTGGTAATATTGTTACTTGTAGTATTGTTATAGATAGCAATATTGTTACTTATGACATTGTTACAGATAGCAATATTGTTACTTGTAATATTGTTATGGATTGTAATAGTGTTACTTATAATATTGTTACGGACAGTAATAGTATTACTTGTTATATTGTTGCGGATAGTAATATTCAACATCATGAAAAGTAAATAATAATAATAATAATAATAATAATAATAATAATAATAATAATAATAATAATAATAATAATAATAATAATAATAATAATAATGAGACGATTTTTTTTGCAAATTTACCTTGTAATAACTAATCGAAATATTTAATCTTTGAAGGGTACTTTCGACGTTTCCCAAACATTTCAGCTAATGCATTTCCTCTATTTTTTAGTCTTCATACTTGCTCTAAGTACATCTCAAAATTTCCCCCACTTTCCTAACGACAATTTGCGTAGGGGGTTAGTTCCGTCAATGAATCTCACGGGGTGCACTGTAGGCATTACTGAATGCTCTTTGCAGCATCCCTTCGGCCCCTAGCTGCTACATCCCCCTTCATTCCTTTTACTGTACCTCCATTCATATTATCTTCTATCTTACTTTCCACTCCTAAGAATCGTTTCATAATCCTACTGCGAGGTTTTCCTCCTGTTACACCTTTCACACCTTTTTTACTCTGTCTCCCTTTCACCGCTGAATGACCTTGGTCTAAATGTTGCATTCCAAATTCCTACCGATAATTATTTTTCCATTCTCCTGCAGGTGCTGAAGCTCTACGCCTGGGAGCCCTCCTTCCAAGAGCAGGTGATGGGCGTCAGAGCTCAGGAAGTCAAGGTGCTGAAGAAAGCCGCTTACCTGAACGCCGGCACCTCCATCATCTGGGCGTGCACGCCTTTCCTCGTAAGTAGGAGCATCGTTTTAACAATGTTTTATCATTTTATATCGTCTATATTGACTTACGGTTTTAATAAGGCGTGCGCGCGCTTTGCAAACGTCTCAGCGTGTCTGTATTGGTCTAGAAGAGGGACGATAAGCGGTATTCGGCTCTGCCGTTGCAACATGGTTGCATGCTCACCAGGAGTAGTTGTGCTTGGTGGAGCCATTCATTCATTCATACTGGTACTACAAATAATAACATTAAATAAACTTGTAATGTCATAGTTCTCATGCTAAAAAAATATCGATGAAATAAATTGATGATGTTGAAAAGAGTAGTCCTACAAGTAGGTAATTTTTATGATAAACAAAGCCGTTGGTTAACGTAAATAAACATACATGATCAACATTTCATTTTGTATAACAATTAATCTTCATGAATTGTTTTCTGGTGTGACTTGTAAAACAATAACTATCAGTTTAGCGTTAGCTTAGGCCTAAGAGGGTGTAGGCTACACTATCATAGCCAATCTGACGGGAATCTAGCAACTGTCATTTGCGCAAAAACGTTCGAATTGAGAATCATATTTTGCGGAATGGATGGCTTGAAGAGTATAATTCTGTTGAATGCAAAGAAGGCTAATTATCATGAAGGAAGAAAATTATCTATCGAAGGCAGTCAACAATTCGTTAACTGTTTTTGATTTCTGTAACGCGAGTATGCACGTTCCTGGCCTCTTTCAGCACTCAACCGTCAGTGCACTGAAAACAGCCCGTAGTGCTACCATCTTACAACTAATAGCATTTTCTTTCAGGTCACCCTCGTCATGTTCCTAACCTATGTCATGTCGTCTCCTAGTAACATACTGACATCCGAAAGGATATTCACCTCGATCTCGCTCCTGAACATCCTCAGGATGCCAATGACTATGTTACCCTTCCTCATAGTGGCTACGGTCCAGGTATTTCAGTCTTTCGGAGACAGAAGTTTTGATTGCCGAGTCGTGCGTCTTGAAGTGGCTTTCTCTTCGTCATGAGAGAAAGTGCGCTTTCGTTTTGGAATTGTTCTTGTAATTTGTATTGTTATATTTCTGTAGATTTGACTTTGATCGTTGTCATTTGGTAAGTATCATTTCGGTAATTTGAATTGTCCCGTTCTCTGTAAACTCGAGTGTTGCTGTTCTTATAGTCGGGAGCTTTTGTTTTATTGTATTGTAATTGTATGAGTTACTGTCGTCTAACTGTGGGCTTAGTTTTTTGTTCTAAAAACTTGAAGTGCTTCTGTATTCTGAGATTGATAATTGAGACTGGCAATTTTAGATTCAAAAGTGTTATGGCACTATTCATGCCGATGTTCGTAAGTTTTCAAGAAAGCTCTAAGATAGTGGGTCACAACTCGTTTCTGGTTATGGACCGCCGGTCCAGTAAAAAAAAAAATATCGTGGACCATTTCTTTTCTCTTGCATAAGAATAACAAGCTAAATTTCGAGAAAATATAAAATCGAATTTCTGTGCAACAAGATGTTTGGATGCTCTTTTCACCGACAACCTTGCTCTGAGTCGTTTCCAAACACATGAACAGTATGTTTCTGTAGTTAAATTACTGGGGTTGATTCAATGAGGTGCTAAGCGTTCCTAAACTTCACCAAAGGCCTGGATACAAATTTTGGATTACAAGTTTGCTAGGCTAGGGTCTGGTGCTACAACCTGACGATTGTCGTTATATATTTTAATATGAATAATGAAGTAAAATGGATGGTCACTTGTTTATCTGGATAAAATTGTTCTAACTGCACTTCAAGTAAATTTAGAAATATACGTACTATTCTCCAGTTTACTACCAAACATAGTGAACATCTTGTGGATCACCCAAATCGTCGCCGTGGACTACCAGTTGAGAACCACTGCTCTAAAACTACTGTAAAACGGCATATACCAGGGCCTCATTTTTTACTTTCTGATTATGAATTAATGAGCCAGCTTACTGTGTATAAATGACTTTATATTAAGACCTATTAAGTGTTTATTCATTCTGCCTCTAAGCCGTGGTATATCCTATGTTTTTCCCGCGTTCAGTGATTTCTATAACCGTCCTTCTTTTAACGGAATTTTGTATACTGTCTCGTGTTCTAGTGGTTATCAACTTCCCTTCACCAGCAACGGACTGGGGATGATCCCTCCACTGAAAGACAATTTAAGTTAGTTGTCTGAAAAATCTGGTGCAGCCCTGTTGATCGGGCCAATGAAATACCTTTTTGAGAAAGCCAGTCGACAAGTCTCTCTGGAAGGCCAATTGTAGATCTGAAAATTAGCCCAATTGGACTCAAAGTTCTGATTAAATCACTTCATAATAATTATAATTTATAATAACCATAATTCAAGTTGGTTTCGCCGTCAGTCCTTCAAAGATAAAGTTTTCGTTGTGTGGGCATTTGCTTAATGTCCGTTATGATAGTTACTTTGATTCATGAATTGTTTTTCCTATTTTTTGTAAATAAAAATTTTCACAGGTATCTCTAGCAACATTTGCCACGTACGTGAATTTATCTCCTGCAAATATCCTGGGTCCCAAGAAAGCGTTTGTAGCCCTGTCTCTGTTTAATCTGCTCAGATTCCCGATATCCATGATGCCTATGCTGGTAGCCAGCATTGTTCAGGTAAAGTGAGGGATTTGAACTTCAGATCCCTCTAATTTTGACGGTGTGACTGGGAGGAATTGCATGTCCAACGCATAATTATTGACCTGGCTCTATTCTATACCATCAGTTGCTTGAAAAATAACTCACCTAAAATAGTGTCACACTTTTTTCGTTGTAGCTTCCTCGGTCTAGGCCTAACAATTCTCCCGAGATTTCTCAGTCAGTCTAACGCTTGGTTGGAAGGAAGCGCTTGTCCAAAATACATTTATTAAGTGGTAAATGGATTCAATCTTATAAACAAAATAAAAAAAAATTTCGTTGCAACTAATAGGCAGTACGTGTCCATGGCACGTTAACTGGATTTTACCCTTACCAAGTGGATTTTTTGCATTATCAGTCATTTATTAATGCATTTAATCTGTTCAAAACATTATATTTGCGATGTAGTTTGCTTGGACTGAACCCAACAATTCTTGGTACTTCATTTGTGTTTTTCCTTACCCTTTATTCTTTCATGACGTCTATTTGCATAACACTTGCTTGGTGTTGGTTGAAAGCTATTGCATGATGTTTGTTGTAAAATAAGCTTTTGCAAATTAAGCACTGCTATGCTGAAACACCATATTTTGGTAATAGGTGCATTTGATTTTTTTTTTTTTTTTGTACGTCTAGACAAGATTATTGAGCATTATGTCTAGTGCTTAGTTTGGAGGCATGAAAACAGCATTTTACAGTTTACGTTTTTATAAAGAAAAGACTGGCATGCATTATGCATTATTCATGAATTATATATCATTAAACCACGTGATGTTCATCACATTCACACTCCCCTAGAACTGTATTTATGGGTAATTCCTCTATATCGTAGATTGTAAATGATAGATCTTAATATTATCATATGTCATACCATCTCTGTTTGAATATCTAATTATAGCTCGTTCCTAAGGAAATTATGGCTTTCATAAATCATTATAAAAATCATAATTAATAATATTGATGGTTATAACAAGAACTTTCTTTATAGGCAAACGTGTCCCTGAAGAGGCTGAACAAATTCTTGAATGGTGACGAACTCGACCCAAACAGCGTCTCTCACGACAGCAGTCATAGTGAGTCAGAGGGATTTGTGAATGATTTGTATGCCTATTTGTATGTCCGTCCGCACTTTTTCTGTCCGCCCTCAGATCTTAAAAACTACTGAGGCTAGAGGGCTGCAAATTGGTGTGTTGATCATCCACCCTCCAATCACCAAACATACCAAATTGCAGCTCTCTAGCCTCAGCAGTTCTTATTTTTTTTAAGGTTAAACTTAGCCATGATCGTGTGTCTGGCACCGCTGTAGGTGTCAAGAACACAGGCCACCACCGGGCCGTGGCTGAAATTTTCATGGGCCGCGGCTGAGAGTTTCATGGGCCGTAGCTGAGAGTTTCATACAGCATTATGCGCTGTACAGAAAACTCGATTGCGCCGAAGAAACTTGTTTATTTTGTTCCAACGATTAGGTTATGTCCCAAGTGACCTTTTGTTCTTCTCTTATTCGAGTGCTACACAAAGTCCTGCTTTCATATTCGAGTATTCTCCACTCTATATTTTTTTTCTGTTGTGGCCTCACTTCCCACCTTAACGTTTCATTGAAAGCAATGTCTTTGGGTTAGCGACCTCATCCCTAAAAAGATGATTAGATATATATATATATATATATATATATATATATATATATATATATATATATATATATATATATATATATATGTGTGTGTGTGTGTGTTTATAAGTTATATTCACATACAAACACATACACACGAACACACATATATATTTACTGACAGGACCTCATTCAAACTGGATGGTATCTAGCGGAGATATTTATTCAAAAAAGTTACAAGCTTTCTAGGACGAACAGTCCTCATTGTCAAGTATCCGAACATTGAGGACTGTTTGTCCTGGAAAGCTTGTAACTTTTTTGAATAAATATCTTCGCTAGATACCATCCAGTTTGAATGAGGTCCTGTTAGCATGTATTAATGCACAGAACAATTATGTATGTGATAAAGTTGATATATACATATACATATATATATAGAGAGAGAGTTATATATATACAGACATCTCTAACGTTTTCTTCTTGCAGGCAAAATCATCTCCATAGAAAACGGGACGTTTTCCTGGGGACACGACGAAGAGGATGGGAAGCCTGTCCTGAAGGATATCAATATCCAGGTTGACGAAGGATCCCTGGTTGCAGTTGTCGGTACAGTGGGTTCCGGGAAGTCCTCTCTCTGTTCTGCCATTCTGGGAGAGATGGAAAAGCAGTCTGGGATGGTGAATGTGAAGGTAAATGTTACTTGTTGTTGCTTTTTGTGTTTATTTGTTGTCAGCTTAGATTTTTGTTGTCAGTTTAGCGTGAGTGTAAATTATGTTTTGCTTGTTATTGTTTTTACAGTGGTTTTTCTTTGTTTTCATGTTGAACTTTAAATTTTTACTTTGAAGGTAGATTTAATTTTATTTTTTTTACATACTTTTATTTAACTTGACTTCTGCTTCTGTCTGTCGTCAAATCTTGTAACTCAATTTTCGACCTGTTTCCTTCGTGCGATGGACTTGAAATTTTGCATGGTTACTCAATCCCGGTGACAATACAACCTTACATGATCAGGAGGTCGGCAGTGACCTGTAGTAACCCTACAGTGACCTCTCCCTGTATCTCAGGATTTGTATGAAACTCTTCAGATTTTTCACAACTTCTTTGACTCGGCAAATAACCCTTCGGATTTTTCAACCTTCTTTGGCTCGACAGGATATCAACTTAGTTAGCTACAATCATAAATCGGTTACAGTTTCTGTCAAAACTAAAAAGTATAAAATAAAGAAATATATACAAAAAAATTTTTTAAAGCACGCCTTTTTTGAAACACTAAAAAGTGAAAAATAAATCTTTTGAGACACACCAGGATTTTCTTACAATTAATCATGTGTACATAAAAAAACGATAAATTTACCTTAACTATCAACAGAAAACGGAAAGTAAGTTGGTAAATAAACACTAAAAAATAAAACAAATACATTTTTAAAACACGCTTTTATTGAAATGTCATAAAAAGTGAAAAATAAATCTTTTGAGGCACACCAGGGTTTTCTACAGGAAATGAAAAAAATATATATTTCTTTTCATGTAGCATTTCCTTCCATGTTTGGCGCCCACGCTTTTATTTTTGTAGACATGATTAAATGTAAGAAAATCCTGGTGTGTCTCAAAAGATTTATTTTTCACTTTTTATGACATTTCAATAAAAGCGTGTTTTAAAAATGTATTTGTTTAATTTTTTTTAGGGTATTTACCAACTAAATTCCCTTTTTTTGTTTATAGTTAAGGTAAATTTATAGTTTTTTTTTTTTATTTTGTGAACATTATTTTTGTCAACCGAATTTCAGTTTTGCAGACTGATCACGAAGACAACTGTTATTTTATTTCTTGTCAGTGTTTTTGCCTGCATGTTTACTTGTTAAGACAACGAATGTTTATGCTGTGGTTACTGACACTGAGGGATACTAAAGATTTTTTCCATACATCATTCAGTTCGTTTACGTATTTATCTTTCTGTGTTCTTTACGTTACTTAAATGCGATCGTTCCTTTATCATACTTTCTATCTGTACTTTATTGTAATTTTTATTTTGTTATCTATTTGTTGTCTTTTTCTATTTATGGTTTCTTTCCGATCAAAATTTGCTGTTCAAATCAACGGTCATTTCTATTATTATTATTATTATTATTATTATTATTATTATTATTATTATTATTATTATTATTATTATATTTCAAAGCTATATTGATTCCTTGTCTATCTTTTCTTGACAAGTTAAATATTTATAGAACCTGTCAACCAAAGGAGTTAATATAATTCACGTTTTTGTGAATTAGATTAACTCCTTTGGTCTGTTAAATTTATAGACTATTGTCCAAAATAGATGAATCAGCTTCTTTGAAATATAATAATAATAATAATAATAATAATAATAATAATAATAACAATAATAATAATAATAATAACAAGATAAATTGAAAAGTGCAGTGTTTTCAGGGGGTTGAACACCCTGCTGATGAGCTTTCAGTTTATGTTCGTCTACGTTGGGAGGCATTCAACATTTTATTTCCCTCATAATTCTGTAATAATTTAATATATAAAGAGCAAAGTCCCTTTTATTTTAGTATTATTAACGTGGTCTATTGTCTTGATGAACATGTAAACGCGTAGTCAGATCTGATAAGATATTCTTCTTAATATCCAAACCATCATTATTGCCTTCACAAATGTCGATTTATCTCTGGCCCCTCTTGAAGAATGGAATAGAATATAGAATTTATTCCAAAGGCCCAGCGCTGGGACCTATGAGGTCATTCAGAGCTGAAAGGGAAATTGACAGTTAGAAGGTTTAAAAGGCGTAACAGGAGGAAAACCTCGCAGTTGCACTATGAAACAATTTTTAGAGAGGATGGAAATGGAAAGTCAGATGGAAAAAAGATAATATGAGCGGAGGGACAGTAAAATAAATGAGAGAAGATGCAGCTAGGGGGCCGAAGGGACGCTGCAAAGGCCCTTAAGTAATGCATTGACGGCACTACCCTCCTAAGGGTTCCCATAAAGTAGTTCTTGCCTTCACGCGTCTTCTGGTACCCAGAGAAGCCCAATAGACACTGTCGTATACTGTTCTCCCAGGGGTTGTGCGACGGACATGTCCAAACCACCTCTGTTTCCCCTTCATTATAAGTTTATCTATATGTGGAGCTTCTGAAATTTTCCTTATGGTATTATTTCTCACGCTATCCTGCCATCTGACTCGTAATATCCTTCTTAAAGCTTCGTTCCCAAATCAACAATCCTTCAGACTAGTTCCATTGCTTTACTATGATTCATACAGATTTTACTGATTAAATTACATATAAAATCAAAATAAATACAAGTTTTACTAATTAAATTACTAATTAGATTAAAATACATACAGATTTTACTAATTAAATTACTAATTAAACGAAAATAGATACAGATTTTACTAATTAAATTACCAAATAAATAAAAATAATACAGATTTTACTAATTACTAATTAAATTTAAATAAATGCAGAGTTGACTAATTAAATTACAAAGTAAATTTAAATAAGTACAGATTTTACTAATTAAATTACTAAGTAAACAAAAATAAATACAGATTTTACTAATTGAATTGCTAATTAAATAAAATAAATACACATTTTACTAATTAAATTTCTAAATAAACGAATATAAATGTAGATTTTACTAATTAAATTCAAATAAATAAAGACTTTACTAATTAAATGGAAACAAATACAGATTTCCAAATCATCATCAAGAAGAGATTTGCATCAGGAATTTCCGTTGTGTATCGTAATAACGAAATATTTTCACGCAACAATCGGTAACTTGCCACTGATTTCCAGGGAAGCATAGCGTACGTAGCCCAGCAGGCGTGGATTCAGAACGCCACCCTGGAGAACAACATTCTGTTCAACAAGGAAAAGGACGAGCATTACTACAGGAAGTGCATCAGGACTTGCGCCCTCGAGGCCGACCTTGAAATGTTACCTGGTGGTGACCAGACGGAGATTGGAGAAAAGGTAGAGTAGATTCTGTCAAGTGTTATCTCAGTATTTCTTGGAGAAAAGCTAGAGTAGATTCTGTTAAGGGTTACCTCAGTATTTCTTGGAGAAAAGGTAGAGTAGATTCTGTTAAGGGTTACCTCAGTATTTCTTGGAGAAAAGGTAGAGTAGATTCTGTTGAGTGTTTCCCAAGTATTTCTTGAAGAAAAGGTAGGGTAGATTCTATTGAGTGATTCCTAAGTATTTAGAGTAGATTCTGTTGAGTGTTTCCTAAGCAATTCTTGGCGAAAAAGTAGAGTAGATTCTGTTGAGTGTTTCCTAAGTATTTCTTGAAGAAAAGGTAGGGTAGATTCTATTGAGTGATTCCTAAGTATTTAGAATAGATTCTGTTGAGTGTTTCCTAAGTATTTCTTGGAGAAAAGGTAGGGTAGATTCTGTTGAGTGTTTCCTAAGTATTTCTTGGCGAAAAGGTAGAGTAGATTCTGTAAGTGTTTCCTAAGTATTTCTTGGAGAAAGGGTAGGGTAATTCTAGTGAGTGATTCCTAAGTATTTAGAGTAGATTCTGTTGAGTGTTTCCTGAGTATTTCTTGGAGAAAGGGTAGGGTAATTCTAGTGAGTGATTCCTAAGTATTTAGAGTAGATTCTGTTGAGTGTTTCCTAAGTATTTCTTGGCGAAAAGGTAGAATGGATTCTGTTGAGTGTTTCCTAAATATTTCTTGGCGAAAAGGCAGAGTGGATTATACTGAGTGATTCCTAAATATTTAGAGTAGATTCTGTTGAGTGTTTCCCTAAAGTATTTCCTATTTGAAGTAGATTCTGTTGAGTGTTTCTGAGTATTTCTTGGAGGAGGGTGGGAAGTAATTCCTAGGGTGAGGGTGAATTCCTAAGTATAGAGTAGATTCCTGTTGAAGTGTTTCTGGTATTTCTTTGGCAGAGGTAGAATGGATTCTGTTGAGTGTTTCCCTAAATGTTTCTTGGCGAAAAGAGCAGAGTTGGATTCTAACTGAGTGGGATTCTAAATATTACAAGTAGGATTCTGTTGAGTGTTTCCTAAGTATTTCTTGGCAGAAAAGGCAAGTGGATTATGCTAATTGATTCTAAATTTTGGAAGTGGATTCGGTTAGGTGTTTCCTAATTATTTTCCTGGCGAAAGGTAAATGGATTCTATTGAGTGATTCCTAAGTATTCAGAGTAGATTCTGTTGAATGTTTCCTAAGTATTTCTTGGCGAAAAGGCAGAGTGGATTCTACTGAGTGATTCCTAAGTATTTAGAGTAGATTCTGTTGAGTGTTTCCTAAAATTTCTTGGAGAAAAGGTAGAGTAGATTCTTTTAACAGTTTCTTAAGTAGAATCAGTTAAGAATTCCCTAAGTATTTCTTAGCGAAAAGTTATATCGATTCCGTTGAGTGTTTCTAAAATATCTATTGGAGATGTTCTTATTGATTTCTGTACTTAAGAAGCTTGTTTTCACTCTTCGTCCTTTACGCGAAGAAGAAACAAATTCGTTGGATATCTCCTGAAGTGCAGAGGATTCTTTCACGGCCTGTGGCCATTTTAATCATTTATTTTCTATTGATTGAAGCATATCCGTCCTATGAGGGATTCTGTTACATCAGAATATTTGAAACCAGTTTGGAAAAAATTTATTTTTTTAAGTTCGTTAGAGACTTCACATTGGATATCTTGTTATGGAAGAAATGACAAATCAGTTCCTCTGTATTGGTCATTAAAATAGATAGAATCGTGACTGATCAGTTGGCTTTGTGTGTTTCGGCCTAACTATAATAATAAAATCTGAGTCGATCTTGTTTGTCCTCCCCTGGGTGACAGTAGGATAGACATGACACAGCCACACACCCCCTGCAAACCGGTTTGTCCGCCCCAGTGGAGGGGAGTAAGTAGGGGAACGGGAGGGTAGGTGAGACATCCACCTTCCTCCTGCAAACGTCTTTGTCCACCCTGGGTGGGGGCGGAGTAGGTAGGGGAATGGGAAGGCGCCAGGTTCCAGCGTGCGTAGCGCACGCCAACAAGCTCACAGAGAAATAAATGTTGAATATTATGTCAACATCGTAAGAAGTCAGTCTCTAGCGAATGTTTATGTAGCGAAAAATCTTATCCTAATCGATGGGCCAGTGGGAAATAATAATACTGATAATAATAATTATGAACAAAATTGTATTTGTTTAATAATTTCCTAATTTATTGTGTTTCTTTTCTATATATTTTGTTTTGTTTTTATTTATTTGGTTTTATTTTACTGTTATTTATGTATTTTGTTTCCGTTTGCTTGTATTTATTTTATTTTTATTTTTATCTTATTTATTGATTTATTTATTGCTTTATTTTTTCCGTTTCTTGTGCATTTAATTCATTAATTGATTTATTTATTTTTTTTTTTTGTATTTATATTATTTCTAAATCTGTTTTAGATACATATCTGTTTGTTTATTAATTTATTGATATTCATATGAATATTTTATTTATTCTTATTTTAACAGGTTTTACCATCTATATTCTATTCATTGCCAGTCACATACTCATCGTACTTCTCCAATTCTTCATTCATTCATTACTTAAGGTTCTTTGAAGCGTCCCTTCGGCCCCTAGCTGCAACCCCTTTCATTTCCTTTACTGTACCTCCGTTCCTATTCTCATTCTTACTTCTAACTTTCCACCCTTTCCTAACAATCGTTTCATAGTGTAACTGCGAGGCTTTTCTCTTGTTGCGCCTCTAAATCCTTTTTACTCTCAGTTTCCTTTTCAGCGCTGAATGACCTTATAAATCCCAGCGCTTGGCCTTTGGACTAAATTCTATATTCTATTCTGTTCTATTCATTTTCTCTCTTCTCTCTCATTCCCGCAGGGCATCAACCTTAGCGGGGGGCAGAAACAGCGCGTGAGCTTAGCTCGGGCGGTTTACTCCGACTGCGATATATACCTGCTGGACGACCCACTGAGCGCCGTCGATTCGCACGTCGGCAAACACATCTTCGAGCAGGTCATAGGGCCTGACGGGGTGCTCAGGAAGAAGGTAAAGTTCTCCGTCTGTCTCTTTCTGTCTCTGTATGTCTGTCTTTCTGTCTGTTGGTCTATCTCTCTCCAGTCTGTCTGTCTGTTTGTCTCTCTCTCTCTCTCTCTCTGTGTCTTTGTTTATCTGTCTTTCTCTATCTGTCTGTCTGTCTTTTTGTTTCTGCCTGTCCATCTCTTTTTGTCTGTCTGTCCATCTCTTTCTGTTTGTCTGTCTCTCTTTTTGTGTCTGACTGTCTCTGCCTGTTCCTGTCTCTCGCTCTCTCTCTTTCTATCTTTGTCGGTCTGGCTCTGTCTGTCTCTGTCTCTCCTACTTTCTTAGGTGTTGTTCAAAAAAGTAGGAAATGGTTCTGTGATTTTTCTCCCTCCTAAGGAATTTGCAAGAGTAGATTTTTAGCTGGCTATTGCTTTTGGGCAGCCCGTATGCTGAAGAGGAAGCCAACGGTTCTCTTACTATCTTATTATACGCTTTTACTTAGCTTGCTGTTTTGTCTTTTGTCTGTTTGTTTGTCTGGGTCAAATCTTGTAACTCAATTTTCGACCTCTTCCCTCTGTCCGATGGACTTGAAATTTTGCATGGTTACTCAATCCCGGTGACAATACAACCTTACATGATCAGAAGGTCAGCAGTGACCCCTAGTGACCGTACATAGATCTCTCCCAGTTTCTCAGGATTTGTATGGAGTGAATAACTCTTCGGATTTTTCTTACATTCTTTGACTTGGTAGAATAAGTTAATAACTCTTCGGATTTTCAAACCTTCTTTGGCTCGACAGGATTTTATGGAATATCACGTTCGATTTCGTTAGCTACAATCATAAATCGGTTAGAATTTCTGTCAGGTTAAACAGTATAAAATAATTAAAAACACGCTTTTATTAAAATGCACTAAAAAGTAAAAGATAATTTTTTGAGACCTGGTATGTCTCAAAAATTATTGTTTACTTTTTATTGCAATTTAATAAACGCGTGTATAGTTTTTTTTTATTTTATTTCTCTTTGTAGTGGGTAATGTTTTTTCCTTTGTAAATTTCCTGAGAAGCGCTCAGTAAGAGTGGAATATTTTTTGTCATTCAATATTCCTCTCTTTATGCAAGTACTATTTCTCTTAATTTGTTATTTCTCTTTCCCGGGAGTTTACAATAAGATGATTTGTCGCTTTACTTCTCTCTTTCTTTCTCTTCCGTAAGGAGTGTTTAGCAAGCTGATAATGTTTCTCTGCTTTCATTACTTTTTCTCGCGTTTTTACGCAACATTCTTTTTGATTTTCTATAAGGAACGTACAATATAAACCCACTTTCGTATATTTTCAATTTATTTGTTATTTCATTCTAATTTTTTCAATATAATAATAATAATAATAATAATAATAATAATAATGAAGATGATGATAGTGGTATTAATTGCGCTGCGACCATACTACTTCTCATAATGATAACCATTACCATAATTACTCTACTACCTCTACCACCAATAATAATGATGATAATGATGGTGTCAGTGATGCCACTACTACAAATTTTCCTGCTATGATGGGAATGATAGTGGTATTACTATCACCTCTGTTACTAATAGTAGTAGTAGTAGTAACTTCTATTATTCATAAGGATAAACAATACCAGAATTATACTACTATCGCTACTACTACAACCTTTCCTACTAATGGGGATAATGATGAGAGTGGTATTATTACTACTACTGCTATTATTGTTCACAAGGATAACAATGACCAAATTTATACTGCTATATATACTACTAATAATAACAATAATGATGATGGCCATGATACTACTACTACTACTACTACTACTACTACTACTTTCCATACTAATGGCAATGACGGTAATGATGATAGTGGTATTACTATCACAATAATAGTACTACTACTCATAAGGATAACAATTATCATAATCATACTACTACCTCTGCTACTAATAATAATAATGATGGAAATGATACTACTGCTACTACAATCTTTCTTACTAATGATGGTGATAATGACGATAGTAGCCTTACTATCACTACTGCTGATTATGATAAGGATAACAATTGTCATAACTAAGCTACACAACTATCTCTGCTACTAATAGTAATGATGATGACGATGGCAGTAATACTGCCATTATTGCCACTGCAACCTTGCCTACTGATGGTGATGATGATGATGATGATGATAATATAGAGGTACTACTACTACCACTACTACTACCACTACTACTACTACTACTACAATTACTACTACTACCACTACCACTGCTTCTACAACCTTTCCTACTAATGGTGATGATGGTGGCATTATTATTATTATTATTATTATTATTATTATTATTATTACTACAACCTTTCCTACTAATGGTGATGATGATGATGATGGTAGTGGTATTATTGTCTATACTACTACAACAACCGTTCATACTAATGGTGATGATGATGATGTTAGTGGTATTATTATTATGACCACTACTACTACTACTACTGCTACTACTACTACTACTACTACTACTACTGCTGTATTTCCTAATGGTGAGTGATGATAAGTGATATTATTGTCATGTACTGCACTACTGCTACTGCTACAAAATCTTTCTGCTGATGATGGTGATAGTGGTATTACTACTACTACTACTACTACTACTACTACTACAGCAACCTTTCCTACTAATGGTGATGATGATGATAAGTGATATTATTATCATTATTACTACTACTACTACTGCTACAAAAATCTTTCCTACTGATGATGGTGATAGTGGTATTACTACTACTACTACTACTACTACTACTACTACTACTACAACCTTTCCACTAATGGTGATGATGATGATAAGTGATATTATTGTCATTATTACTACTACTACTACTACTACTACTACTACTACTACTACTACTACTACTGTGCTACCTTTCCTATAATGGTGATGATGATGATGATAGTGGTATTCTTGTCTGCTCATGCCACAGCAGCCTCCCGCTAGCCAGCAATGATGATGATAATGATGATGATGATAATGATGATAGTTGTAACACTCCCATCAGTAACAAGCAACGCTTCCTCCGACAGACGCGGATCCTGGTGACGCACAGCGTGACCTACCTGCCGCAGGTGGACAAGATCGTCGTCCTGAAGAACGGCGTCGTGACGGAGCACGGGACCTTCGCCGAGCTGATGTCCAAGAAGGGAGAGTTCCAAGAATTCCTGCTGGAGTACCTGTCGAAGGCCGGAGACGAAGAAGGCGATGAAGACGGTCAGTTCGAAAGAATATGGAAGGTTTCCTTCAAGTTTATATAATACATACAAATATATATATATATATATATATATATATATATATATATATATATATATATATATATATATATATATATATATATACTATATATATATATATATTTTTTTATTGCAACGTTTCATAGCTCAGGCTTCATTTGAATCTAAAAGTACTCAAAATAAAAACTAGTGAGAATACAACGAATTCACACCAAATAAATTTTAGAAGTGAAGATCAAAATTATATGCAATTTAGGATTAAGTTTCATTTTGTGGTCTCCTACAGTTTGAAAAGGAAGGCTGGACTTTGAAGCGTTGCAGTAAAGTATATACACACACACATATATATATATTTAAAAAATGATGTTTTATATATGACTTTTTAAGCGGAGAGGGGCACGGGTAGGAAAACCGATACCCTTTTCTAGCCCAGGCCCAAAGAAAATGAAACCGGCTGTCAAATTTAAAATTTAAAGTTCCTACTGTCTTCTGTCACAGTTAAAATATTTGTGTTTCTTATCTTTATCTTTCGTTCTTATTGTAAATGAAAGTTCTCAGTGAGTAATCTTCCCTGGTTGCAGCTGTAAGCAACTTTTCTCCCTCTCATCTTCTTCTTTCGTCCCGACCGCAGATCTGGAGGAAATCAAGAACCAGCTGGCTGACAACATGGGGCGCGAGGCCTTCCAGAGACAGATCTCTCGCATGTCGGAGAAGAGAGACAGCGAGACCGAGAGCTTACACGACTCAGAGAAAAGGTAAGTTCTGACGAGGCCTTTTGGGGGGTAATATATGAAGTAACTGTGGAGTATTTTTTTTATTAGTGTTATTAGGGTAATGGATCAGTATCGAACTTCGAAACTTGAAAAACCCCACAAATTGGAGAATAAATTTATTTTAAGAATCCACGTATAGTTTCGGAGCATCATATTCCCTGGTGTAGAACGACACTAAAAAGAAAGCAAGACGCTCCGAAATTGTATGTTGATTTCTTAAAAATATTTGTTCCCCAATTTGTGTTTTATTCCATATTAGTATTATTGTTATCATCAATGAGTCTACATCACAAACCTATCAGTTAAAAACAACCAGTTTTTTCTTCTTTAAAAGAAAACTATTGTGATGGCTTTGTCTGTCCGTCCGCACTTTTTCTGTCCGCCCCCAGATCTTTAAAACTACTGAGGCTAGATGGGTGCAAATTGGCATGTTGATCATGCTCCCTCCAATTATCAAACAAGCCAAATTGCAGCCCTCTAGCCTCAGTAGTTTTTATTTTATTTAAGGTTAAAGATAGCCATGATCGTGTGTCCCGGCAACGATATTGGACAGACCACCACAGGGCCGTGGTTAGTTTCAGGGGCCGCGGCTCATACAGCTTTATACCGAGACCACCGAAAGATAGATCTATTTTCGGTGGCCTTGATTATACGCTGTACAGAAAACTCGATTGAAACGTCGGCGCATTTTTACTTGTTTTGTTATGTTAACAATCTCACTTGCTTATTTATCCATCAACCACAGAATACCTTTTATTTAAAATTCACAGCCCCGAAAATACACGAGGCAGCATCAAGCAGAGGGTGAAGAGAACGAGCGAGAGCGAGCAGAGGGTGAAGAGAATGAGCGAGAGCGAGAAGTCAGCTACTCCGGCTCGTGAGGTGAAGGCTGGCGAGAAGCTGATAGAGGCCGAGAAAGCCGAGACTGGGAAGGTAACGTTGTCTTCCAGATACTTTACTGCTAGACACAGTTAGACTCAATCTGAGGAGATAAAGATTTTTTTTTTTCTACCATTAGGCCTAAACAAGGAGTGCATCCACACTGCATTTAAAACCTGTCATGAGTGCATGGCAACTTATCACGCCCACATCACAAACAGGTTGAATTCAAGACGTCGTCTTGCCAGTTCTAACCAGTGCTTCATACAATTATCTAGCATTTGTCAAAGGTTCGTTTCTCCATTTAAGGTTACAGACTTGTCAGCCTTGTTGTGATGTGCATCCGGTAAGCTTCCAATGTGTTTTCATGACATGTTTTACAGTAGTGTTGTCACACCTTTATGCTGCTCTTCTTTACACTCCCTCAGCCACAGTTAGACTCAAGCTGAGAAGTAGGTTGTTGCTCTTAGGGTGCGTCTGCGCTACAGTCAAACATGTCTTAAATGCATGTTGGTCACTAATTGCACACACATCTCAAACAGGACGATTACAAGTTAATAACTTAAAGGCAGTCCTAATCAGTGCTTAATAAGGTTATCGAGCATTGGCCAAAGATTCGTTTCCCACTCATAGTCAGTGGCTTCTGTTTGTTACGTGTATTATATAAGGTGCCCGACGTGTGTTCACGACATGTTTTGCTGTAGTGTGGAAGCACTATTTTACAATAGGCACAAATAGGAAAGGTAATTATGTTTCCTTACACTATCTTTGTTGCTACCCACAGTAAAACAGAATCAGTTTAGGACATGTTTATTTTTTCTTATACTGTCATCCATCATCATTATTATTATTATAAATAACTAGTCGCAATCAGAGAGGAGCAAGGAATTCATCATTGTTTTATTTTACTCCTCCCTTCTACCCAACATTTCTTGGGAGGTAGTTAACTATTTCCCTTATTTCTCGAAACTGAAAAAGTAACAGGGTTACGAGTCACAGTCACTCTTGATGTATTGATGCTTTAAAATCTTTTGACGCATTTCTCAGTGAAAAGCTAAAATCCTGATATTGGAGATGAAATGAAGAAACTGACTGTCAACACCAGGATGGGAACTTGTATGAAGTAGGACAGCAGTCATGCGCTTACCCATCACGCTCTCATAAAGGATACATGCTATTTCTTTTGTACTTCTTTTCCTTCTGGTGTTGTTCAGTTGGGGCAGATCTGAGTAGGTAACTGCTAGTCCTATACCTTCTCCATTATTTCCCGAAGCTTCGAATGCACTGTACACGTACTTAAGAAAGTTATTAGTCCTAACACTGTCTTAAAGTCCCTGATTTTCTGCAGGTCTCAGCAAACGTCTACTTTTATTACATCAAAGCTGTCGGGGTGGTGGCAGTGGCCCTGACTTTCCTCTTCGGCGTGCTCTCCCAGGTAGCCACAGTTGGATCGAATATGTGGCTCACTGCCTGGTCGAACGAGAACGTCACCGATGAAACGCAGGACCCAGCAGTCAGAGACAAATATTTGGGAGTGTATGGTGCTCTGGGAGCCATTCAAGGTAAATGACTGGGAGTTTGTTAGTCTTGAAATATTTATTATTGTTACACCACCGTTATAACCACCGTTGCAGTGTATAAGATGAGAACAGTCTTGTATTCAACACCCAGTGAACAAAAGCACTTTTGGTAAGTGGCAGAAGGTAAACAAGTGAGTCTGTGTTATTGTATCCAATGCTTTTTGCCGCCGTGCTGGAGTACCATGTGAGTGTGCTTAGAAAAACACCTTACAAAAAGGTTTTTTAAAACAAATGGTATCTGGACAGAGTTTATAGAATAAAATTTGAATTGATTTGACGTAACGTACACACAAAACATCCTTTTAGTAATTACTTTGTAGGGTTGCGAAACCAGATCCAATTCTGTGGAAATAGTATTTAACCCTTAGTAGGCCTATATCTTATGGATGGGATTCCTCATTGTACAGTTGCATGAGTAACTGTCATATTCAAATGCCTGGCAGCGAATGATATTAATTTTTTTAAAGTGAGTATAATTTAAAGAAAAACCAGTTTTTCAGAACGTGTAAATAGTGGTTGTCAAATAAAGGGTAAGATTTCAGAATTATGTTCCGCGAACTCGATTTAACTTCCCAGTTTTATTGAAGTTGGAACGGCTGTCATTGCGAAGCATTACTTGATACGCTGGTCATAAATGTTCCTAAGCTTACCAGTGACAAACTCTTTATACTCTAATTTAGGTTCTTTGTCAGCTTTACACAGCTGGTTGACAGAACCCCTAAATATTGAAAGCATGGCTCTCTATAAATTCATCAGCCTTACATATAGATCTGAATGCCTATACAAATAAGATGTTTGGTAAACTGAATGTTTACGGAACACCCTTTAGATTTAATATTGGGAGCTTGGTAGACTGGATGTGTTAGAGTAACTTCTCAAGTCAGTATTAGAAGCCTGTAGGTTTATCCACAAAGCTTTACACACATGATAGACAGAATGTTTTTGAGTACCTTATCAATTCAGTATTGGAAGCCTGGAGGTCTGTGCCCATGAACTTGATACACTTGACAGACTGAGTGGTTGAAAATACCCCTAGACTAGACTCGAAAATACCCCTAGACTCAAAAATACCTCTAGGCTCAAAGTAGGATGCCAGGGGATGTATAGGCCTGGAATGCATAACAATTCTTCGGTTTCTTCCAGCAATAACTACAATGTTCCAATCTCTTACATCAACGAGAGGAACAATATTGGCTTCATCGGCTCTTCACGCTAATTTATTGACAAACGTCCTGAGAAGTCCAATGTCCTTTTTTGATGTTACGCCTGTCGGACGTCTGGTAAATAGATTTGCCAAAGATTTGGACACAGTAGATGTGATGCTCCCATCAAATTTTAAGGCATGGCTATCATGTTTGTTGACGGTAAGGGCCAATTTTCTTCGGAGAAACTGATGGGGGTGCTCCGAGCTACAAATGATGTCTTTATTTGTATAAACCATTGTGGGTCTCTGTGTTTTGCTTATTTATTTTGACTTCTGTTAGACTGACATGGGAGTTTTCCGTGATGTGTCCAGTATTCATTTGTATTGTGTGTGGGAATCTACAATTAGTTCAAAGTATTTGATGGTGTATGGCGATGCTTATAGTGAAAAGTGTACACTTACTTTAATGATTTATTTGTGGGAGTGTGCCAAGAATTGTTCTCTGCAATGAAACACTTGATCCTTTTCAGGCAGTTTTAGAGGAGTTGGTTGCCTGGAATCTTGCCGTATCGCGTCACGAAATTTTGCACCAACTAGCCACTATTGTCCCTTGTTAGTTTAAAACATTTGTAACTACTACAGTATTGGCTAATTTTTGCAAAGTTGGCACCAAAGATGCTATATGATCCTGTGTCCCCTAGGAGGGTAGTACCGCAAGTGCACCTCACGTGGTGCACTATAGGCATTACTCAAAGGTCTTTGCAGCATCCCCTAGCTGCAACCTCCTTCATTCCTTTTACTATACCTCCGTTCATATTCTTTCTTCCATCTGACTTTCCACCCTCTGTAACAGTTCTTCCTTAGTGCAACTGCGAAGTTTTCCTCCTGTTACACCTTTCAAACCTTCTTACTGTCAATTTTCCTTTCAGCGCTGAATGACCTCATAGGTCCCAGCGCTTGGCCTTTGACCTAAGTTCTATATTCTAGTCTATTCTATAAGATCCTGTATAACATGCTTAAGTGGCGCAGCTTTTATTAACAATTCCCATAGAGTGCAGTGCACTTCACTTGGTGCATGCAGACATTACCGAACTGGCGTTTGCAGCAACCTTTTGGCCCCCAAGCTGCGCCCACTTTTTTTTGTTTTAGCCTTTTACCTACCTCCATTGCCGCTTTATTTCTTCAGTATTGCTGCCCTACCTTACTATTACTTCTAAGTGGAACTGTGGGTTTGTTTTTCTCTCGGTTCCAACTTTAGATCCTTATACTTCCTCTCCTGTGTTTTCTGGATCTCTTTATCTAACTGTCCCACCACTCCGACCCCCTCTTTGAATGGCCGAAAACGCCCTGGGGCTTGGCTTAGCCTAGAATTCGTAAATCATTGAAACAACACTCATGTCTGTCCGACAGCCTTCTGTGTCCTGGCCGAGTCCATTGTTATGTCCTTTAGCACGCTGGACGCGGCGAAGAACCTGCACAACGACCTGCTGGGGAACATGCTCCGCCTTCCAATGGCCTTCTTCGACACGAACCCCACCGGACGCATGATCAACCGGTTTGGGAAAGATGTTGACACGATGGACAACGTGTTGCCGATGTCTTTGCGGTCGTGGCTTATGTGCTTTTTGTCGGTATGTTGTTTCTGTGTACGCTGTGAGTGTGCGATGCCTTTGAGTCTTGTGATTTATAAACTTAATGCATGTGCTGCAGATGTGTAGGGGAGATTTTGGTTTTGTGATGGAGATGATACGCATTCTATAAATGCATAATATTTGGTCGTATGTTTAATGTAGATCGTATCGTTTCTGTAGCTTTCCGTGTTGCTTAGATAACGTAAATGCTTTAAATGTACACTTTTTTTGTCTATTGATGTTGACATCCTTCAGTTACGGGCTGCTGAATAGCAAGAGCCCGTACCAGCACAAGGATGGCTGAATCTAAATCCATCCATCCTATTGATGTTGCTGTGTAGAAAAGTGCATGCTGTAGATACTTGCATGTAATGAAATGGGTAAAAAATACACGCTTATCTTGACGCAAAAGTGTAGATAATACTGTGGAAGTGTGCTTTATAGTTTCTGTTTATGGAATTTTCAGATATCTGAAAAGCATGGCTTGCTTAAATTTCCCTCGTGACGTCAAGGTAGGTTTTGCCCGGTGCGACTATCGCTCAACGATGATCGTTCTTGGATTAACGGTGATTTTTAGAGCACTTATTTGCTTGTTTTTCAATTGGGCTGTTTTGCTTTGAACGACTGACGGATCGCACCGAGCAGAACCAACCTTAGCGGTGAGGCACCAAACCCCCCCACTTGTTGGCGCAAGTCTTCCAACGCTAGGAGAATAATCATGAAACAGTGACCCGAATATTATTAGTCATTACAAAAATATCCCTTACACATATAAATAATTATACTTTTTTTACAAACCGCGTTTCGAAACAATGAATGTTCTTAAAAAGCTTCTCCAAGCCTGTTGTTTGTCGTATCATACGTACCTGTGAATCTCCTCTGAAGATCCCAGTTCCAGAATCTTGAATATTTGTGTCTTTGGTGGGCACGTTTTTGTTATAATCATTAGTTTTGTGACATCGTGACTCCTTTTCATTTTACTATTTCTGTGTGTGAGATTTTCAGTCGGATTTCAGTAAGCCCTTTGAAAATATTTTGTTAATTCAGAAGAAATAGCCGTTATTTTCGTCTTGTAGAATCTTGCTTCCAGTGGCGTAACTAGGGGGCGATCTGGTCAGGCGGAGGGGGTTGCTTGGGAGGGAGGGCGAAGCACTCTGGCATCTATTGAGCAGGCCTGGTCTGGCATAATTCTAGATTTACTAATCAGTTGGCCTTTGATGTCGTTATTAGCGAATTTGCGTCTATCAAAGCTCGTAGGGTTCCGTTGTAAATTTCCTGTTGTTTTTCTTTTAGTTCTATGAAATTAAATGAATAATTAAGATGTCAAGGCCTAAAATGCGCGTCTAATTTTCACCACTTTAGTACGTTTTAGCACGGGAATGGGGCGGCACTTTTAGAGTCCGCCCCGGGCGCCACTAACGCTAGTTAGCCACTAATTCCACGCTGATTAGTGTAATTGTGTTACACTGTCAACATTAACAAACACGTCTTCTATTTTAAAACCAATAATGACCACTTGGCTCAGAGTTTTTGAGACATATCCACATACTGTATATATGTATGTATGCATGTGTGTATGTATGTATGTACGTATATATACACATGTCTACAATATACACACATACATATATATACATATATAATATACTGTATATATATATATATATATATATATATATATATATATATATATATATATATATATATATATATATATATATATATATATATATTAAACTCTATCTCTCTATAAATAAATATATTTTTGAATTTTCATATGTATAACCTACATCATTAAAAGATATCATTAATTTCATATTTGGTGATCAATGTGTAACATTCACATTCTGATTCATTATTTGATCATATAATTTCTGTGATCTAAATCTCTCACTACAAAGGTCGTATCAACGTTCGTGGCCATCATCTATGCGACGCCAATCTTCTTAGCGGTCATTGTCCCCACCATGATCATCTATTACTTCGTCCAGGTAAGTTAAGGTCAAGGTCCAGGGTCAAGGTAAAACTACATATTTCTTATTTCTTTGATGGAGAGAATTATGGGACAGTAAGCTATTATTACCATAAATAAGAAGGTACTGGAACTAATTACTACTAGCGGATCCAGAAAAATTTCATGGGGGACCACCACAGTTTTCATATTATACATACATACATACACACGCACACACACACACACACACACACACACATATATATATATATATATATATATATATATATATATATATATATATATATATATATATATATATATATATATATATATATATATATATATATATATATATATATATATATATATATATATATACGTTTATTATCCAAATCTTCAAGGTATTATTTTGTCATTATTATTTCTCATGGGGGCACATGCCAGGTGCCCCTGGATCACTAAGTGGCTAATTAAAATGCACCGGGTCTGTCCCATAAAGTAGCGAGGACCCGCTCTTCAAAGAGGGGATGTTATAGGAATGGACGAGAAAAGGACAGAGAACTGTTAAGGCATGTAATTTCTGTTCATGTAATGGATGATACACTGCCTTTCAGAAGAGAGCAGATTATACAAAACAGGTAAAATATTCATGCAGGAAGCGATAGATCCGATTTCGGAAATAGGATGGATTACAAAATGAGGGGGCTGGGACACTACAGCTTTGCAGCAGAGGGAAACAAACAGTACTGCACGGACATTTTGTGAAAGGTTGGGGAAACTTTCTACTTAGATTCAATGGAACACTGACCAAGATAGTACTTATAGAAAAAGGTCATCGGATGAACCCATCTGGAAGCCTTTGTTTCTATAAATTTTCATGTAGGTCTTCTCTCTCCTTTTATTTGTTTTTTCTGTGGGTGACACCCCCATATGAGTGCTTGCTTACAGTCAGATTCGAGAGGTACACTGTAGATTGTACTAAAGGCTCTTCACAGTGTCCATTCGGTCACCATCCGCATTGCTTTTTGCCTTTTAATATGCACCAACTCCCAGTTGTCCAATTCGTTTAGGATTCAACTCTGTCTTACCTTGCAATAGATACTTGAACAGTGCGCATTTTAAATTCCTTGTATGTTATATATACTGTATATATTATAGTCTTTCAAAGAATCTGTTTTCATCGTCCTCTTTTACAGGTCTTATACGTGTCCTCGTCACGACAACTCAAGCGCTTGGAATCTGTGTCAAGGTCTCCAATTTACTCGCATTTTCAAGAGACCTCCAAGGTATGTATTTAGCTTCTTATTTAGGTAACTGATGTTTATATATATATATATATATATATATATATATATATATATATATATATATATATATATGTATGTATATATATATATATATATATATATATATATATATATATATATATATATATATATATATATATATATATAATCTGTATATGTATACATACTCACGCTGAAAGGGTAAATCAAATGAAATGCTACCAACTGGGTCTCTGGTGGGTTGGGAAGTTGGGTAAAACTCGTTGGCCAGGAAAAACCTCAGGCACAGAAGTACTTAGGTTCCAACTTCATTTATTACCTGCGTGTGATTGATTGGTAAAGTGCCCTTGCCTTTCATTTGAGAGACTCGGGTTTGATCCTGATGTCAGTCAAGAAGTTTGTGTGTGTGTATGTGTATATATATATATATATATATATATATATATATATATATATATATATATATATATTATATTATATATATATATATATATATATATTATATATATATATATATATATATATAATATATATATATATATATATTATATCTATATATATTTTTTTTGTGTGTATGAGGGATTTGTAAGGTTATATTTGATTGACGAGGGCCTTCTTTTCCCAGGTGCTTCCACAGTACGTGCCTTTAGCAGAGAACATCAGTTTATCAAGGAATCTGAGAGACGTGTAGACGAAAACCAGATCAGTTACTTCCCCAACGTGATAGCGAACAGGTAAGGGACCTCTCAAGTAGATTTCTTACAAATAACAAATTGACAAAGGTTAATTGTAACAAATAAACCCCAAGTGAATTCTCCAGCCAACAAATAAATACTGACATACAAAATCATCAGTTCAAGTCAGGGCACCGAGCACGACTGAGAAATGTAATGTTTGTGTCACTGCAAAGTCAGACTGTTTAGAAAGTGCTCAGGATCAGAAGTCTCTAGATGACATTAGGCGGAGAGCCAGAAGAGGTTCTGGTTTGTGAAGAGAGCTACTTTGGATTCGAGACGAGTTATACTCATAATTTGCGTTAAACACCATAAGGATTAATGCTGTTGGGTGCGCAGTAGCAGCAGCAGTGTCTTCTTCTTCTTCTCAGCTAGATCCCTAATCAGGGTCATCCGTACGGGCTTCTATGCCATCAGTGCACCTCACATCGGTGCACTGTAGGCACTACTAAAGTGTTCTTCGCAGCGTCCAAACGGCTTATTTGCAGCCATTCATTCTATTACTGTACACTCCGTTCGTGTTATCTTTCTTCCATCTTGGGAGTCCACCCTCTCTCAACAATTGATTCAAAGTGCAACTGCAAATTAAATATCCTGGATTTGTCCTTTCAAATCTACCTACTCTCAATTTCCTTTCCAGCACTGAATGACCTCATAGGTCCCAGTGCCTGGCCTTTGGCCTAAACTCGATATTCCATCCCTAATCAGGGTCACTGTCTTCACTGAGTAGTGGAAGTGCAGTTGAGTCCATAATCTTATACCTCGCTTCGTTCATTTCCAGGTGGCTGTCCATTCGCCTGGAGTTTATTGGTAACATCCTGACGTTCTTCGCCGCTCTGTTTGCCGTCATGAGCCGGGGTGACATAAGCAGCGGGTTGGTCGGGTTCTCTGTCAGCTATGCTCTGTCTGTAAGTGTCTCGAAGTCTTTCTTGTGCTCATTTTATGGCACATCCAAGCTGCAGTCAAATACTTTAAAAAACCCAAGTAAGTAGCTCATAGCATACCTACCACAAACGGGTTGAAAACAAGTCAACGACTCTTAGTGGACAACGAACGTTTGGCTAAAGCTGAATAATCACAAGAAGCACTGGTTAGCACTACCAATAAGTCGTTGACTTGTATTCAGCTTGTTTGTGATTTGTGTGCGATAAGTTGCCGATGTGTTCAAGACATGCTTCACTGCGGTGTGGCCACACTTCAAGCTGTCCTTGGGTTTTCATACCCCCATAGAGAAATTCTGTACATCAAACATGTCTTTTGTTATATAACTAAATAAGAATTCTATAAGTTTACTTGCCTTTGTATACCTCTAGAGGAATTCTATAAGATTTACTGCCTTAATTATATAGATTATACTTACCTTCATGTATATCATCTAAAAGAATTCTATACGCAATCGGTAATTACTCTTGGCCTTAAGTTCCAGTAGGGCCAGTCTTTCTCTAGAAAAAGTCTTAATGACTGACTTGTAGACGAATGCATGAAGATTGTGTGTATCCATTCACCTATTTCGTAATCCTCAAGGTAACTCAAATCCTGACGTGGCTCGTGCGAATGACGTCAGACGTGGAAACGAACATCGTGGCTGTGGAACGTATCAAAGAATACACAGAGACTCCGCAAGAGGCTGCCTGGGACATACCGGGCAACAAGCCACCTACGGTAAGAATGCGATTATTTAAGATCACCTGAGTTTTCATACGGTTTAACGAGTGGTTCTTTCCCTGCTCTTCCTTTCTGATTGCTTTATAAATAAAAACGTCATCTCCTACATAAAAAGAAAGGCTCAGACGTTTGACCTGGCATTGCTAATAAAGGAAAAATCACGGACAATTGTATCTGTCAAAGAAAATGATACTGGCTTTGGGGTAAATGCTGAAACAACGCAAGGCAAAGGTTACCTCAAGTTATCTTTCATCCAAGTCTGCCAACAAGATCTCACATAATATAGGGATGGACTTCAGTGAAATTTCGAAAAGGGTAGCCAAAGAAAAGTGGGTTAAATTTGATGCTTTTCATAGGGGGGGAGTGATGGCGGAAGTCGGGGTGTGTTTTGGGTCGGGATAGGGTTTGAAATTTGGATGCGGTATGTCCATCTCTGAGCTTTTCTGTCATATTGAAGGAAGCTTTCCAGAATTCCATGTTAAGTTTGGTTGGGTGAGAGCCCCCTTTTCTCTCTCTCTCTCTCTCTCTCTCTCTCTCTCTCTCTCTCAAAACAATAATCCATTTTCATAAGATATAATGCGTAGGAACTCTCTCTCTCTCTCTCTCTCTCTCTCTCTCTCTCTCTCTCTTTCAAAACAATAATCCATTTTCATAAGATATAATGCGTAGGAACTCTCTCTCTCTCTCTCTCTCTCTCTCTCTCTCAAAACAATAATCCATTTCCATAAGATATAATGCGTGGGAACTCGCTCTCTCTCTCTCTCTCTCTCTCTCTCTCTCTCTCTCTCTCTCTCTCTCTCTCTCTCTCTCTGTAGATAATGCTTGAGCAAAGTGACGAAAAACTGATTGTTGTTGTGAAGTCTTATAAATTCCTTTGCTTTCAGAGCTGGCGATGCTATCTGTGGTGAAATAAAACTACTGAGGCTGGGGGCTGCGAATTTTGGTCGTTAAAGACATTAATTGTAACACATCATGGAGGATGCCAATTGCACCCATCTTGGATTCTTATATATATATATATATATATATATATATATATATATATATATATATATATATATATATATATATGTATATATAATATATAATCTCATATATATATATATATATATATATATATATATATATATATATATATATATATATATAATATATATATATATAATATGCTGGTCGCTTTTTACCAGATACGTGCGCAATTTTAATAATCACAATGCCCTCTTGACTTCTCGATTTCTTCGCATTTTGGAAACGCTTGTCACCGCAAAACCTAGATCCAAATGAAGAAAGAAATGAATATATATAGATGATAGCTAGATAGATGGATAGATAATGTATGTGTGTACATGCACACCATGAGCAAAAATGATAAAGAATAAATTGCAAACAATAAAAATCTCTAAGCATCCTTTCCCTAATCTCACAGGTAGGAATAGTGGGCCGTACAGGTGCCGGAAAGTCCTCGCTCACTCTGGCACTGTTCCGTATCATCGAACCGGCCGGTGGCACCATATCCATAGACGGCGTCGATATAGCCAAAATCGGCCTCCACGATTTGCGAGGCGGACTGACGATCATTCCACAGGTAAGACTTCAAAGATATTGAATAGTAAACTGTGATTAACACGTCATTATCATTCTGTCATTTAAAGTTAAGTATAATCTTAGTCTAACCAGACCACTGAGCTGATTAACAGCTCTCGTAGGGCTGGCCCGAACGTTAGATTTATTTTACGTGGCTAAGAACCAATTGGTTACCTAGCAACGGGACCGACAGCTTATTGTGGAATCCGAACCACATTATAGCGAGAAATGAAGTTCTGTCACCAGAAATAAATTTCTCTATTTCTTCATTGGCCGGTCGGAGAATCGAACGCTGAGCCAGCAGAGTACTAGCCGAGAACGGTACCCACTCGTCCAGTGAGGAACTTCTGTCATTTAAAACATGTCCTGTATAACAGTTAAATGTTTTCTTTGATGTACTTATTTCCTACAGTATTTGGGATAGTGCCTTTAGTGCACTTCACGTGGTGTACTGTAGGTGCACTGCACTACAGACTGTTTGTAGCGTCCCTTTGTCCCCCAGCTGCACCTATTTAGCCTTTTACATTGTATCCACTCCTCTTCCTTCGTTCAGTCTTGCTGTCCAACCACTCCAGCCACTGGCGGATCCAGAAAAATTTCATGGGGTGCCCACCAATTTTCATATTATACATACATACATACATACATATATATGTGTATATATGTATATGTATATATTCATATGTATGTATAGGTATATATATAATAGATTTTTTTATTTTTTCCGTTTTTATATTTCTCATTTATGCTATTATTATCTAAATCTTCAACATTATTATTTTGTCATTATTTTTCGTGGGGGTCCACGTGCCCAGGTCCCCCCACTCCCCGGATCCGCTAGTGACTCCAACTCTTCTTATCATTCTTGGGCACTGAAGCGCCCCATTGCTGGGCTTCATAGCCAAATTTTCATAAAAAAATTAGGACATTATTATTATTATTAATTATTATTATTATTATTATTATTATTATTATTATTATTATTATTATTATTATTATTATTCAGAAGATGAACTCTAGTTATACGAAACAGGCCTATCGTGGCCATTGACTTGAAATTCAAGCTTCCAAAGAATATGGCGTTCATTTGAAAGAAATTTGCCTTGTTAAGAATAATGATAGTAATATGTTCTGTTAAGAAAATGGCAGCATCAGTGGAATTGATTTTATGCCAGACCTTAGTAGATAACAGCCTTGAAGAAAAGAATAGTATAAAGAATTGAAAAGATCTTGTATGAAATCAGTTCCACTGATGCTGCCACTCTCTTCAACAGAACATGCTGAAAAGAGGGTCTACTCCCTTCAAATAATAATAATAATAATAATAATAATAATAATAGTAATAATAATAATAATAATTCTTAAAAATCTCATAATTGCATGAGTCGCTAAAACGGTGAAGAAATCCACAATGGCGAAAATGTAAATATAAGCATTAAGCTACAAATGTCCTTTAACATCCAGTTTGCTTTGCCTCGGAAATAATATATTTTCATATATGTTACCCGAAGGGAAATTTTTAGTTGATAATAAGTATGTCGTCTCATGGGCTCGAACCACGGAAGACAAGAACTCAGGACTACAGTGACGCCTTAAACCACGCAGCCATCAAGTAAGGTTTAAGGAGTCACTGTAGTCCTGAGTTCTTGTCTTCCGTGGTTAGAGCCCACGAGACGACGAACTTATCAACTAAAATATTTCCCTTCGGGTAACATATATGAAAATATATTGTTTCCGAGGCAGGGCGAATTGGATATTAAAGGACATTTGTAGCTTAATGGTTGTACTGTACATGAATCACAGTGATGTGATAAAATTCATTCAAATATAAATACATATTCCTAATATATATTTACATTCACACCACTCTGGATTTCTTCACCAATAATAATAATAATAATAATAATAATAATAATAATAATAATAATAATAATAATATGTAATTCCTTTCCTTTCAATCCTCACAGGACTGAGTTCTCTTCAGCGGTTCTCTGCGCATGAATCTGGACCCGTTCAACAGTTACGGCGACGACCAGGTGTGGTCGGCGCTTGAGCATTCACACCTGAAGGAGTTCGTCTCCGGATTGGCCAGTCAACTGCAGTTCGAAGTGGCTGAGGGAGGGGACAACCTCAGGTAAGTTCTGACGTCAGGTCGTAGCTCATTTTGCCTTTTAAATGTCCGATTATAACCACAGAATGTTTTGGTGAATGTTTACTCAGTATGATCAATGTTGCCCTTCGAAAACTACGAAAGAATATTTTAGCTGAGTATTTACTCTATGATCGACATTATACTTCGAAAATTACGGAAGAATATTTTAGCTGAGTATTTACTCAGTATGATCAATATGACCTTTCGAAAATTACGAAAGAATATTTTAGCTGAGTATTTACTCAATGTGATCGATATTGCCCCTCAAAAATTGCGAAAGAATATTTTGGCTGAATGTTTACTAAGTATGATCAATATTACACTTCGAAAGTTATCGAAGAATATTTTGGCTGAATATTTACTATGTATGATCAATATTATACTTCGAAAGTTATGGAAGAATATTTAGGCTGAATATTTACAAAGTATGATCAATATTGCACTTCGAAAATTACGGAAGAATATTTAGGCTGAATATTTACAAAGTATGATCAATATTACACTTCGAAAATTACGAAAGGAATATTTAGGCTGAATATTTACAAAGTATGATCACTATTACGCTTCGAAAATTACGGATGAATATTTAGGCTGAATATTTACAAAGTATGATCAAAGTTACACTTCGAAAATTACGAAAGAATATTTTGGCTGAATGTTTACAAAGTATGATCAATATTATACTTCGAAAATTACGGAAGAATATTTTGGCTGAATGTTTACAAAGTATGATCAATATTATACTTCGAAAATTACGGAAGAATATTTTGGCTGAATGTTTACCAAGTATGATCAATATTATACTTCGAAAATTACTACAAAGTATGATCAATATTATACTTCGAAAATTACGGAAGAATATTTAAGCAGAATATTTACTAAGTATGATCAGTATTATACTTCGAAAATTACGGAAGAATATTTTGGCTGAGTGTTTACTAAGTTTTACTAAGATTATCCTCCACATTTCCCTAAGCATAAGGGTCAGTGGGATGATGCTAAAGAAGACAATAAGTAGCAGTCTTTTTTAACTAACTCCCTATAATGTGAAGCTGCCTTTTCCTGCTCATTTTTCCTAGTGACATTAAATAACTTTTCTTTTTTTAAGAGGCAGGCTTATTGCTTCCTTTATATCATAATGTTTCCTTCCTCCTCTTTCGTTGATTTTCTCTGGGCCTGGACTGGAAACGGGTAATATGCTGCCTACTCTATTGACTTTAGCTCTTAAAGAAATATATAACGCCTCTGTTGACCTGAGCAGTGAGTAATGTCCTTGGTGGCTAGCCGGCTGTGATGGTCACTTCCATAGAATTCGCAGGAGAATACTCTGAAGCTGAGCCCTCCAAGGGGAAAGAGGTGTTTTGAATAAAATCGATATACTATCAAGTAGCTTTCTCCTGTACTTAACATTTCTCTGTCTTTCCAGCGTCGGCCAGAGACAGCTCGTGTGCCTGGCCAGGGCTCTTCTTCGCAAAACCCGCATTTTGATCCTGGACGAAGCCACAGCCGCCGTCGATCTGGAAACGGACGCGCTCATTCAGGAGACTATCCGTAGGGAGTTCGCCGAGTGTACCGTACTTACTATCGCTCATAGATTGAATACCATCATGGATTCCACAAGGTAGGTAGCTGGGACCTTTCTGTTTTTCAATTTAGACTGTGCTGACTTCAGGAAAGTGCTTGTACAGGCATAAGGCCGACTTATTCTAACGAGAGCTTTTTGTTGAGCATCAACTCCAGCTCAAGATGATGCTTCTTCAAATTTATGATTTACACTCGTTTCCTTAACAAACCCAAGTAGTGAATTAGATACCTGATAGTTAGTAGACTACGATAATTTGCAGCCAGGATGAAGGGCATAAGGCTAGCAAACTCATCCTCAAAGAATAGCTTTGAATCGGAAGACTAGCATCATCTGGAGTCTCCCACCATAAAGGATAGCTGAAAATTGCCTTCTTCTTCTTCTCAGCTTAATCTCTAGCCTTGGCCGCTGCTTATAATAAACCTTTGTCAGGTGTATCTGTCTTGTGTCTTCCCACCGTCTGTTACTTTGTCATTCCTTATCGAATGCAACTTTCCCTCTTCTCATAGACCCTGCTCTCCTACGTGTCCCTAGCACTACCATTCCTATGATCTCTCCAGCAACGTGTTGCACATCATTTCCCCTTCTCACCAGGTGCCCAGACCATCTCGGTTTTAAGTCCTGGGCTTTGATACTACAATGACCTTTGCTGATCCCCTGATTTCTTCAATTCTTATCCTTTCTCTCCTCGTCACTCTACTCATCCATCTGAGCATCTTCTATCGCAACGGCCACCATAGGCGCATGGCCTACAATCCAAAAAAAAAAAAAGAAAAAAAAAATTGAAAATTTTCACTAAATTTGAAAGAAAATATTGCTCTATTCATTAAACTCAAGGCAGTCAGTCTGCTTCTTACCCTAGAATACGATGATCTCATACTACAGTTCATCTTAATATTGCACAAAAATGGCAACAAACTTTGCTCTCTTGCCTTGTTAGCTACTATATTTCATTTTACTCTCTCTCTCTCTCTCTCTCTCTCTCTCTCTCTCTCTCTCTCTCTCTCTCTCTCTCTCTCTCTCTCTCTCGTCAGTAATTTATTTAGTGGGGAGGTTAAAATTGCATTTTGTCATGTTTATTGCTTTGTGTGTTCAGAATTATGTAGTATCCAAGTGGATGGCCATTATTAACAAATACTTTCCTCTCATTTCTCAGAGTACTCGTCCTCGACAAAGGAAAAATAAAAGAATTCGATACCCCAGGTTCTCTTTTGAAAGATCCCAGCACCATCTTCTACGGCATGGCCAAGGATGCAGGTTTAGTTTAAGAGAATGTACAGTACAGTTCAGTACGAATTTTGTATGACTTTAGATTTGTAGGTTAACTGCATCTTCACTGTGTGAAGATTTATCCTATCGTAATTTGTCAAGGTAGTTGTTAGTTTCTGTGTTTTGAGCGCGAGGTTTTCATATGCCAAAGTTGTCATGACTGGCTCGGGCGGGAATCACTGGCCGAAGTTGGCGAGTGAGAAGTGAATGAGCCTAGTGAAACACCTCAGTTCTCCTCCGACACAGACAGTACGTTGTCATTCCACTAATTTTTTTTTAAATAAAACAGTATCAGTTTTTTAGAGTATCGATGTATTGTTCTTTTGTTAAAGGAGTATTTATATGTTGTTTTTGTTTTGTAAATTATTTTGTGCATTCCGGTACGGAGAGCAGTAGGCCAACGTGCCGAAGATGAATGTGAATCACTTTTAGCCTCAATGGCCTCTTCATCTTCTTGAAATCCCAGTCACACCTTTTTGGATATGCTTACCAGTGAACGCTTAGAACACATACACACACACACACCCATCTATGCATTATATATAATTATATATATATATATATATATATATATATATATATATATATATATATATATATATATATATATATATATATATATATATATATATACAGTGGTGTGTGTTCTAACTCACTGGTAAGTATAGGCTATCCATGTTTGAAGACCCATGTTTGAAGGTGGCTGTGAAGAATTTATTACACAATGTACCCTAATTTTCTTTTCAAAATGTTCAAATTCTAATTAGTGATAACAGAAAGGCACTAGTGTGAAGTCCATATGCCCAATGGGTCACAGATTCTTGTTCGCAGTACGACCCATTACGGCAGATACAAATCAGTTTAATGTAACAAATTAACTGACAGTAACGTGTAGCTCAGTGACGTTGTACATGCACTGTAAGAAATCGGCGTTAGTATTGTATGAGTGCTGTACGGTACCTTGACTTTGTGTTGAAAGTTTGAAACACGTCTTTGTAGTTTGTGCCTACGCAGCAGCCTGCGTGTGTACGTATATGCGTACACACTACTACTGCTGACTGAGTCTGCTCAGAGGTCTCTGGTCTCGTAGTAGTACGTGTTATTGTACCCATACTCTTTCCGGATTTCTTGCATGGGTTTTTTGTAATAAAAACAAAATAACATGAAACTGATGGTATATTTATCGTCTTTTATATAAATTTAAATAATTTTGAAATAAAGGTGAATTGTCGATATTTTTTTAATTAACCTCCTCCAGTTATTTAGCTTTATATTTTTTAAAAGAAAAATGCTCAAGACTTTTTTATACAACACTAGAAGAAGGAATGTTATTGAAGAACCCTGGGAAAGTGCTTCACAGATTTCCACAGAGTAAATAAAAAAAAGTAAAAAGTATGACTGCTGACAAGCCGTTGATGTTCACACGAGCAAGTTTTCTGAGTGTCAGCATTTTACGCTAAACTTGGCAGCGATTAGCCTCAACTTGTATTTTAAATACAAGCAAAACTGAAGTCATGTGTTCGTTAAGGTACTGTATTACAATCACCATCAGTGGCTTGCAGTCGCCCTCGTAGAGAGAGAAACGATACACAGATTAGCGTAAAACTTTGCCAATAGACTCAAAATAACAAAAGGTTTTCGTGTGATACGACCTGACCTAGTAGGCTTCTATGAATCACCATATCCTTTATTCACCTCACACAAGAGATTCAGTATATTAAAAAAAATATATTTAGATAACTTTTGATGAAAGGAATAAATGAGGTTGTTACAGCTGACTGGAGTTAATACATTTATTTGTACATATGTATATATATATATATATATATATATATATATATATATATATATATATATATATATATATATATATATATATATATATATATGTTGTGATATTTACTTAAAAGGCGAGGATCAAGGTTCGATACCGTGGTTAGTTTTGCAAAATTTCGTTGTGACTTGTTATCTAAGCAGCAAATTTATGCAACTGATAGTTAGTTGACTGTTGCAACCATAGTGGAGGGAAAGAGCATCGGGCCAGCACTCTCTTCACAGAATATAAAAACTGAAGGGAAGTACCTCATGAGCTATCTCCTATATATATATATATATATATATATATATATATATATATATATATATATATATATACATATATATGCTATATATATCTATAGATGTATATTTATTATATATATGTGTGTGCATGTTTGTTTGTGTATGATTGTGTGTGTGTGTGTGTAATTCTAGTAACCACAATGCCTTCTTCCCGATACATATATATATACGGAAGAAAGTGCGCCCACCATATATATATAGCCTATATATATATATATATATATATATATATATATATATATATATATATATACTATATATATATATGTATATTTATATAACATATATATATAGTATATGTATATATATGTATATATACATGATGGCACCCTTCTTTTCATTATAAAGGGTAGCCCAAGGTGTGTATGTGTGTATGTATGTGCGTCAGATAAGGGAGGGGATAGAAGAGTGTGGTGCTGCAAAGTCATGTTCCAAAATTCTGAAACTGCTGCATTTTACAAGGACAAGTAGACCAGATCAGACCTGAGTTTTCGATATAAGAGAGAGAGAGAGAGAGAGAGAGAGAGAGAGAGAGAGAGAGAGAGAGAGAGAGAGAGAGAGAGATTAAAAACAAAACTAGACTAATTTTAAGGATTTTTTTTAAGGGGAACGACGCGAATACGTTTATTGTAACTTCATTAGCTGACAGCTTCAAAATCCTTCTGGCTTTATTTTTTGCTCAAAGAAAACTGATACTACAATAAAACAATGTTTATTAATTTCCAATAGTTTTATTATCCTTTTGTATGTCTGATATTATTGAAACATTTATTCTGAATCACGTGAGTCTTTGAAATGCATCACAGATAAACGACAAAATCTCGTACGAATCAGGTATGAAATAGACACTAATCGTCAAAGGACACTATTATTAATTCACATACACCCCACACGTAGGTTGGATTTTGATAATGTGTTTGTTTGCTTGGTGTTTGTTAGTCATCAGTCACTTTATCATGGTTTAATTTCAAATGAGATAAAGGAAAAGATAAGTAGACGCTGAGCAGCACACACCCACATACACACACGCAAAATACCGGAACGATAATGCTTTAATTTCGACAAAAAAGGGCTAGGTACACCACATCAAAAATCACTGATACCAGATCGATACATTTTGTTAAAAGTATGCATTGTATATAATTAAAGACACGGCGAAATTCTTATAATCAACCAAATATATCATTCGGAAACCAGAAACATTAGTAATAAATACATGATTAACTTCGAAGAAGAAGAAGAAGAAGAAGAAGAAGTTTCCAGGGGGAACGGCACTACAAACATCATCATCATCATCGGCGAGACGGCCACCGCAGCGACATCTATACCGCGGAGTTATTCAGCGCTCGTTGGTGCCAACAAAACAACACTCAGTCGCTTATAGAGGGCGAAAGCGAACGAAGTGCATAGGACGTGGTGCATATTTCCCAGTTCAGTGTCAGGCTGCAAGATGTCGACGCCGACGAAGAAGAGCGAGGAGGTGGCCCTGCCCGAAGGCATTGTCATGGAAGGACCCGAACCCGAGGACGAGGAGGAGGTCTGCGTCGTGTGCTTCAGGCCCGTCGAGATCTACAGCATCGGCGAGTGCGACCATCCTGTGTGCTACGAGTGTTCGACCAGGATGAGAGTCCTGTGCGGAAGGACCGAGTGTCCCATATGCAGGAAAGAAATGTCCAAGGTATATTTGTGGGTGTCCTGCCGCAGGGCGAGACGTCCTGCCGGGGTTGGGGGGGGGCCGCGGGCGGGGGTACGGTGATGCCTCGAGCAGCCGTTGCCAGGCTTGTGTTGGACTTAGGTCAGCTTAGTAACGGCTTGTCATACGTAATCGTTATCAGTTGGTCCTTAAGCTTAGGGGCGGTAGTGCCTTCAGGTAGAATCAGGTTGACAGGTGGACCTCGCCCTTCCTGAGCTTACTGTTAGGCCTAGTTTATGCGGACGTAGGCCTATTGTTGTGGGACTGTTAGTCTAGCTGAGGCAACATTCCTTAAATTCACCACTGCTATTATTATTCCCGTATAGTTAACACCAGCCCATAAACTCATCTTTTCAATCAGTAATCATTCAGAGAACAGTAATTTTTACACTTATCCTGTAATTTTTTTCTTTTTAGGGTAAAACTGAAGACTAGTTCAGTAACTATCAATTTATGTGCAATGTGGTCATCATGTTTAGGCCTAATACCCAGCCCAATAGATATGAATGTAACGACATGAACAAATGACAGTAAATTTCATAAACCCAAGCGGGCAGTTAATATTATGGTTACCAACTGGCAGGAGCCAGGCGGCAGTAGTAGTCTTCAATTTTACCATTCTTGTTTTGATATAGCTTATAGGCTATTCTCTTCACTGAATAATCATATGGAGAATAGCCTGCTTTAGGCCTATCCTACATCTTTGAACTTGTGTAGGAGGTTAGGCTATGTCCAAAGCAGATTCCAAGTCAGGAAATGGGTAGTTTAGGCCTAAAACTCTAAAGGGGGTGTATATGTTTTCATCAAGTAATAAGGTAGGACTGGGCAATTTCATTGAACACTGTGGCTGCATTGCCAGATCATTTTGTCTAAAAAAATCTGAACATTTCCCTTAAAAAAAATCTGTAGATATGAAATAACAGGTTTTAAAAAATCTGCAGGATCTCCAGTTCCTTCCTAAACACTAGGATTCATGCTTAGTATGGACAAATTAAAGGACATCCAATCAATACCAATAGTTTTATAATTTGAACACACCCGAAATAATACAAGGTATTTCCCAAGGAACCATACAAAACAAAACAGGTCACATGTTATTTCTCGTGACTACAGACTAGGAAAGTTTAAGAGGGTGTCACATAATCATCTCCAGCTTAAGTAAAGATTTCCCACAAGACATTATAATTCATACATATCTTGGCTGTCATAACTTCAGCTTCTAGACTGCCTTGCTCCTTGTTGTAAATTGTTTGTTACAGTAAAAACGAAACATGATTTATTTCTTGTCTTTTGTTTTGTATAAAGCAAACCTGCAAGTGTTTCAGATGATAACCTTTTTCTTAGTTTTCATTTGATTTAAAAAAAAAAAATTGTTTCTACTGCAGCATTTGATTGAGGTTTCAAATGATTACTTTTGCAACAATTTTTTAGGCTATGTACTTTAAATTTGCAAATAATTTATTTCATATCTTAGTTATCATTTTCACTACAAAACATCCAATTTGTAACTAGAATATTCAAGAGTACAAATGTTTCTACGAAATCATTATAAATTACAGTTAGGCAAAGCCTAGACCAGAGATATATGAAGGATTAGTAAGGAAAAAATTAGTAGGTGCTACTTTGGCTTATCTACGCATCACCTCCTAGTTGCTAGTGCTAAACTTGGTGGAATCTCAATAGGACACCATGTTTAGTACTAGCAATATAGAAATGGGTGTATATAATACTTTGAGAGACTAGTACTAAACACGGCGTCCCATTGAGCTTCCTCCATGTTTAGTACTAGCACCTTGGAGTTGGTGCATAGATAACAAGCCAAAGTAGCACCAGTGAGTCTGTGGTCTCTTTCATTATAATATTCGCCAAACTTTCAGTTCTCTGTTTGTCAGGAAAAAGATAAACACTTGAAGTAATAATAGTGATCTGTGATCTTTGGTCTTGAAGGCATGAAATTGCATTTATGTTTATGTCTTCTAGCAATATTCCAAAGTAATAGATTAATAATGGTGCAGTCTGTCATGACAGTATGCTTATATTTTCACAGACTTTTTAGGCTCTAGGATTTTTATGGACTTGCACTTTTATAACTGCACCATACTACATGGTGCAGCACGCTATAATACAGGAATATTACAGGTTTGTTATCCGTTCTAACTAAGAAATTGTGTAAAATTGTATCAACAATGTATATTATTTTAATCCTTACAGCACGATCATGATTAGTCAGATTGCCTGCTATGCCTCCTGGGATGTCAGTTGCCCTCCTAAAATATTTGTTTAACTCTGGAGTGTTGTAAACCTAAAAGCAAACTACTTTGAATTGCCACAGTTTTCAACCGTTGTTTTTTTTTTTATATTTTACAAAATTGCAGGTCACTAGAGGAATTAGAGATGAGACTGCTAAAACTCTGTAGATTTCACTTATTTTAAAGGAAAAATCCTAAAATCTCAGAATTGCTAAAAAATCTGTAGATTTCAGATTAATCACTAGACTTGGCAGCACTGCACTGTAGCCATAGCCTAGGTCTTACGGCAGATAACCTAAGATCCAATATTGTGCTTAGTATCCTAGGTGTTAAGTCCACCCAGTTAATTATCAAGTGGGTGTTGGCATGTTCTTACTGTCTGGATATTCTCCTTAATAGGACTGTAGTAGAGTATGGTAGAACTGGAAATTTTCATGATTGTAGCTTGTTCTTTGTAAGAAATAAGATGAAAATAACTTTTCAAGATAATGATACTAGAATGTAATGTAGTGTGTGGAATATTTGTTCCAACATTTGGTTCTGTTTGGTGGGTAAATTTGATTTTATAATATGCATAGATAAGAAATATTGAAATTACAAAATATACAGATTTTACAGTGATCTTCCATTCAGGATGAAGATATTTCAGTATGGGTTATGACACAAGTGTAATTCCTTGGAAGATCATAAACATTGTGGGTGTGATTTTATAATATTAACAGATAAGAAATATTGAAATAGGAAAATATACAAATATTACGCCTCTGCCACCCCTGAACAGTCCAACTGCTAGTGAAAATAATGCTATGCATACTGTGTGTGTAAGGACTGTAGTTACTCACAGCCCTGCACAAGGGAGACATTTCTGGGTTGAGATTTAACCTGCCAGTCAGTCAAGAATGGCCTCCCCCAAAGGAGTAAGTCTTCTACATGAAAGACGATGGTTTATGTTCTGGTAGGAACCAGTCACAAATTTTTAAAGTACTGTTATTGTAAACCATTACCTTTTATGTAGGAGAGTCCTTCAGCACGTGCTGAAGGGTACTTTTAATTAAAAGGCCGTGGTTTGTATACCTAGGTAAAATAATTGTGTGAAAATCTATGACATTGATGACTGTGAGGTATTTTATTAGTAAAGGGAACTAACTATGTTGACAGTTTTAAGTATTCCCGTCTGTACTTGAAGAGCAGTAGAACAGAATGACATGGTCATGTTCATATGGCTACGAAGAATATTAGATGTGCATGCAGATTTTTATTATGGAAGGCACAAAGAGATGAGGTAGTTGCCTTTGTCCATGTGACATCACCCAAGAGATTATTTATATAGTAATAGTGAAAACTACTTCCAAGTGTGTGGCCTGGTGTTTGCCAATATGATATTGTAAAAGACAAAACAATTTAGTCTTAAAACAGCTCAATGAAATATAAGGCTTACTTAAACTTGTACTTAGGAAAAAATGTTTTGTAGTTCCATTCAGTTTATGGGTGTAACTAGGAGTGCATAATGGCAAAATATCTTTCCTTTTTTTGAGTGTTGTCAGAAAACTAAAAATTGACTAAATCATGCTTTCAGGGATTGTGGATTTGACTATATGTAAATAAATGTTCAACACTTGTTATACCAAGGATGCCTCCAAATGAGACTAAAAGGTGAAGTACAATATGTTTGTGTGTCTAATGTATATTCGGTAAATTTACCCAGTCAAATTTTGATCTTTGTAGGTGGTGTTTACACCCAATGTCACCCAGTATGCCAACATCAAGACACGCCACATGCATTACGAAAGGCGCTATGCTATATTCTTTGAGAGCGACGAGGTGATGCAGACCTTTGATAACCTCCTTGAACATACATGCCCAACCTGTGAGGAGCGGCCAACATTTCGAAACTTCACCATGCTGAAGGACCACATGCGCAAGTGTCATGAGAGGTTCTACTGTGAGCTGTGTGTAGAACATCTAAAGGTACAGTAGGTACAGTATTATCATACTAAGATAATACCTCTTAGTTGGTTGTGTAGTAAAAGTGTGATTAAAGCATATAGACTCAAAGGTAGCTGTTTTTTCATTGGAGCACTATAGAATACATTAAAGGTTCAAAGCAGAGCCCTTTCTACCCTCCAGCTGCATTGCTTTCTGCTTTTTATATACAGTAATAATTTTTTTTGCTGAATCCCCTTATCCTCCCACCTAGCCATCCAATTGGGCACTCGATGGGACTCGACCCTGCACCAAGTTTCACCTCAATTAGATTATAGGAATGTCATTGGATGGCCTCAGTACCTTACATTTTGATATTAGTAATTATGTGTATAAAAGGGAAACACTGTTTCAGATGCCTAGTCAGACTCGAACAATATTGTAGTGAAATGGCTCAGAAAGAAAAAAAACATTGCTCTTAACATGGGGTAACAAGACGTTGTATTTGTAATGTTATATGAATGCCTTATTACAAGGATGAGATACATTTATAAAGGCAAGGGTTTTAGATGGTATGTTTTTGACAAGTAATGGGATATACAGTATGATTGACTAAATTCATATAAATATAAAAAGTATAGCTTGCTTACAAGTGTATAAACATCAGTTATAACATGCAGACATGAAAGCCAACTATAGCACTAAAACAGAGAAAATTAATACCTGATACTATTCAGTGTTCCTCATCTGAAGCATTAGTTCTGAAAGGAGAGAAATTATAACTAAGCTTGAAGGAAGTAACTAAGTAGCATTTGTGTAAAATTAAAGGCAGAAATGAATGTGGCTGAGGCCAGGAATGGCTCACTGCAATGACTGGTCCCTTGCATGATTATCTAGCTGCAAATCCCAGCTTATATATCCATTGGCATTTAATGACAATCAGCAGATGTAAGACCTTTTAAATTTTTGAGTGAGGTTGTTGCCATATGAAGTTTTACATTTTTAAAATTGTGTTACACAACTGAAAATATATTTTCTGTAATATATTTAGGTAATACAAATAGTGAAGTATTTGGTGTACAGTAGCCTGATTGATATTCATTATGCCTCTTTAGATTTTGTGTTAAAAGTTTTTACAATTAGGAAAGTGAGTAATTGTTTAAGTCAGATTGTTTTTGGTCAGTTTTGACTAAATTATTTAGCTTTTAACATTATGCAGAATGTGCATTTTGTTTTTTGTCATCAGCAGTGAAATTATATAATTACAATTGTGAGAATTGTTGTTTTAATTTTTGTTTCATTGTCATGTATCGAATATTGCAATAAAAAATTATTTTTAGAAAGGTAAAGTAGGATTTGAATTTTTAAGGTAACCTACTGTATTTTTACATTATGAAGCCCAAAAAGTGGAAATTTATGGTGCTGTTAAGTTTATGCTCCTAAATTCATACTTACACCTATAAGTTTATGCTCCCAAATTCATACATACAGTTATAAGCATTGAGTGTGTAGATGATTTTTTGAAGTTCTTTTGAATATCCAATCTGCAGATCTTTACCCATGAACGTCGCTCATATACTCGAGCTCAGTTGGCCCAACACAGGCGAAAGGGGGATGTTGATGACAGGAGTCACAGAGGCCATCCTTTGTGTGAATTCTGTGATGAGCGCTTTATGGACAACGATGATCTGTTTCGGCATTTGAGGAGAGATCATTTCTTCTGTCACTTCTGCGATGCTGATGGTATTCATCAGTATTATAAGTAAGTTGGAGTCATCACTCTTGTTCAGTTCCTTAGAGGGTTAGTTCCATCAGTGCACTTCACATGGTGCACTGTAGGCAGTACTTGGGTCCTTTGCAGCATCCCTTTGGCCCCTAGCTGCAGCGTCTTTCATTCTTTTACTCTAACTCAATCATATTCTCTTTTTCCATTATACTTTCCACCCTCTGTTAACCCTTGCATGACTGGGCGTATCGTCGTCGACTAAAATTGTCTATCGGTGCAGTGAATGGCCACGATACGTCAACTACAAAAAGTTTTTTTAAATATTCACGGAAAAATAGTTATAGGCCTGGTTTGCGAAAGATTTTTAAATCAGCGCCTGAGGATGCTGGAGTTCACGGATCACGCTGTTGTTTTGTTTACAAAGCGTTACTCAGCCGGCGCATGCGTAATTTCTTTCTTCTTGCTACAGAGCATCAGCGCATCTCAGAAATTCTTTTATCACTTTGTCATAATTTTTGCACCGTTTTATATTAGCCATTACATAAGTTTTATATATGAAAATGCGCAATTTCATGTAGAATACAACAAAAAACAACCCATAGTTGCTAAGCTTTTATAAGTTTGAAATATTTTCATGTAATAAATTCGATAAGTGCCAAAATTTCAACCTTCGGTCAGCTGACTCATCGACCGAAATGGTCGAAAAAACGCAATTAAGCTAAAACTCTTACATTCTAGTAATATTCAATCATTTACCTTCATTTGCAACAAATTGGAAGTCTCTAGAACAATATTTCAATTTATGGTGAATTTTGAAAAACTTTTTTCCTTACGTCTCAGCTAGCTGTAACTCCAAATAAAATCTCAGGGAAATTATTTCGTCAATTTGTCGTAATGTTTGCACCATTTTATATTAGGCGTTACAAAAGTGTTGTACATGAAAAATGTGCGCAATTTCATGTAAGAATACAATAAAAAGTAACTCATAGTTGTAGCTTTTATCAGTTTTGAAATATTTTCATATAAATCACGATAAATGCCAAAATTTAAAACCTATAGTCAACTTTTGACTCGACGAAATGGTAGAAAAATGCAATTGTAAGCTAAAACTCTTACATTCAAGTAACATTCAATCATTTACCTTCATTTTGCAAACAAAGTGAAGTCTACAACGCAATATTTCTATTTATAGTGAATTTTTAAAAACTTTCCCTTCCCTCGGGCGAAGATAACCCGGCGAAAATCTCAGAAATTCTTTTGTCACTTTGTCGTAATGTTTGTTTTATATTAGCGTTACATAAAGTGTTATACATGAAAATGTGCCAATTTCATGTAAGTACAGTAAAATAACTCATAGTTGTAGCTTTTATCAGTTTTGAAATATTTTTCATATAAATCCACGATGAATAGAAAAAATTTGAACCAGTCCAACTTTAAATTCCCATATTTATGATAATATTTTTTCATTTCTGATGGTTGCATACTAAACTTCAGGCAATGACAAAAAGAGCCAAAAATGAACTCTTAATCTTAAAAAGCTAAAGCGTGCTGTGATTTTTGAAAAAACTTTTTCGCCAGCGCTAACTCTGAATGCCTCGGCCTCGACTGAATCTTTTTATGTAAATAGAGGCTTGGCGTTTAAGGGTTAACAAATGTTTCATGTTGCAGCTGCAAGGTTTTCCTCTTGTAGTGTCATTTTCCCTTTCAGCACTGAATTACCTCTTGGGTCCTAATGTTTGGCCATACACCTAAATTTTTTGTTACATTGCTATTAGTTGGGTCTAATGTAGGTAATTGCTCCTTGCAGTAGGATTTTAGGTTTCCACAGCTCAATGTTCTGGTGAAGTTTTTTAAGTGTAAATTGAATGACCTTTTTCATAGCAATTTTTATAATGTATGAGGCCAGTTTTATAGCCAAGTCCTCCACTGTCTGTTCATCCAACCTATTACATTTTGTTTCCTCAATAATTACCTTAATGATGGTATGATTTAATGGATTTAATAAAGATTTAATGATATTAAGCAAATAGCATGTATTTTACGTGATATTAAGCAAATAGCATGTATTTTACGTGATATTAAGCAAATAGCATGTATTTTACGTGATATTAAGCAAATAGCATGTATTTTACGTGATATTAAGCAAATAGCATGTATTTTACGTGATATTAAGCAAATAGCATGTATTTTACGTGATATTAAGCAAATAGCATGTATTTTACGTGATAATGAATAAGATGGTCCAGGTATTACATCCTAATTTTGCACATGCCGTATCCTTAAGATGATCTTGGATTAATTATAATGTAATCAGGGCTTTACATTAATTTTTTTGGGAAAACATCAAATATTTTTCTGCAACCATGAGATTATAAGAATTTGTATGTCAACAGTAATTGAAGGATTTCAGTTAGAGTTTGCTTATACCTTGTTGCTTTTATTTGCAGTTTTAGAGTATGCTTATACCTTGTTGCTTTTATTTGCAATGGTTATAGCTCCATTTCCCTTGGTAGAATCAGCCTTGAAGTTATATTTGTTACTTTTATGTAAGTTATTTTTAACTGAGATTCTGATGATAACATATTCCATCATGCAAATGTCAGCCTGGAAAAATTTTGTCTAACATCAACTCAGCATGTTGACTCTGTTTTGGAACTTGTAATTAAAGTACAAGTATTCATCTCCAAAATGACACCCTAAACATTGTATTTACTTGAGAATAGATTCACAATGAATAGAAAACAAAAATAATTAGTATGCCCATAAGTATTCTCTGTGTGATTTGTCACTGACAAATTTTGGGCTCACTTCTCAGAATCTCAAAGTGTTAAGATTAATGAATCTTTTTTTTGCTTGCCTTAAAAGGACAGATGCTTTTAACTGTCCTTCTAAGGTAAACAAAAAAATATTCATTAATCTTAACCCTTTGAGATTGTTTGAGGAAATATGAAAATTATTTCAAGATCTCATGTACCTTTTTTCTGTGACAGAACTTCAGTCATTAGTTTGGATAGTTACTGTATTGCATATCCTTTTAAAAGTGAGAAAGATTTTATGTATGCTATATTACAATTGTATTATTTGTTTTGCCATAACAAAGCATTAATTGACCATGCTGTATAGGTCAAAGTTTTTATTATTCCTTAGCATATCAGTTCTAATACCTCTCATCCCACATATTTGTCCAATTTTTTAACTTGTTTCATTCCTTATTTTAACCTCCATCGAGGTTAAACTACTTTGCCGTAATTGTAATTGATTTATAGTGCATTAATACATGTTCAATAATTTTCTCTCATTTAGTGACTACAATGATTTGAGAAGACATTTTCGGTCAGATCATTACCTCTGTGAAGAAGGCGGTTGTCAGGAAGAAAGATTTACCTCAGTTTTTCGTACCAAGCTTGATCTGCAAGGTAAGAATTTCCTTATATCACAAATAGCCTTTAACTGCTCTGCAAGTGAAGAATATGCACTTGTTATCACAAATCCAGCCATCATAAAATAGTCCCTAACTATGTGAGAAGCACAAAGGAAAAGTTCCAAAAAGAGTGATTCCTACCCTCATGCTTAGCCAACTCATACCTGTTGATGCTCTTCATTCTATTGCACACCTATGACTGTGCACATGCTGTCTTTCCTCCAGGCGGTTTCTGCAAGCAATACTGCTAAGTTTTTCGGTTTTGGTGTTGATTGTGTTCTTGGTGCATGCTTATATTTGTGAGAGGTGCTCTGAAGTGCTGTGACAGTTTTTGAAGTGTTAGGACCAACCATGACCTATTGTTAACTGCTGCGTATACGTGGATCATCAGCACACTCTTAAGGGTTTCAAAAAGACTTCTTGTCTTAGCCTGGATTATCTGTAGGCTAAGTAGCATACCCTTCTGTGTGTGGTCTTCGATTCAAGTAACAAGGAAATCTTTCATCCTGACAAGCACCTTCTCGTCAATTAGTTGTGCTCGTTTGTTCATGGTGACAATGAATTTTACCAATGCCAAAGATTTCACAGCATCACTGATTTTCCTCTTAACATCTAGATGACCTAGATCATTGATTGCAGAAGTTTAGATGTACAGTAGTGCAATGGCCAATTATGGGTGTGCTGCCTGCATATCTGGCAGTTATCTTCTAAGTTTTTCCTTAGAGTAATTGCCATCCTCATCCTCTTCTCACCAGTAACAGAAGACATAAATGGTTGTTTCCTAGACATCCAAAATATTGTAGCAATGCAGAATGCTGTAGAGTATCGATTGTATACATGAGCAACTGGGTGGCAGGCTGGGAGTTGAGGAACTCTGCTTAAATGCCCAGCATGTATGAGATTGTATTACATTGCATATTGCTTGCTCAGGAAATTAAAATCAAAGTTTAAAATGTGAAGTATGGCTCTGCTGAATGTTTATCTTTGTTATTGCCAGGGTAAATTCAAAATATTGTAGAACAGACCATCATAACCCAGGGAGTGCTGTGTATTGTCAAGTATACATTATTGATACAATTGTGGTCTTAATGATTAAAAAATTATTAAAATAGGAAATAAAATCTACAGAAAACCCCCCGAATTTGCAGTGTCACTATTCGCAGACTCACATACTATATTCACGGATTTCTCTGTGGAACGTATCTACCCATTATTTGCGGAAAATTTGCCCATTCGCGGTACTTTTCACTGAGAAATATTCACTAATTACTGTGTTTTCATATCATTTTCATGACTAAATGCACTTTTTGTGATAAAACTGTTAAAATACTTAGGCATAAGCATTTTTAGTTTTTTTGTGTTTTAAACTATCAAAATAGGCAATTCTAAGTGTTTTTAGAGGAGTTTTAAGTATTCGCAATTACGGGGGTTTACTGTATACAGTAACCCCGCATTCTGGGCTGGTCTCATGATTTCTTGGACTCACCTATTAAATGGATTTTGTATGGAAATATATACGCATCATTCGGCCAGGCACCTCGCCCATTCATGGTATTTTTCACTGAGAAATATTCACTAATTACTGTATTTTCATTTCATTTTCATGACTAAATACACTTTTTGTGATAAAATTATTAAAATATTCAGGTACCCAGGTAGTGCTTGAGTTACAATAATTCGCCTTACAATAATTCGGTTTTGCGATGGGGTAAGCAATTTATACTGATACAACAATATTTATAAAATATTTTTAAATTTCCCACGGGCGCAGGCAGCAGCGTACAATCAGGCAGTGAGAGAGACCAAATTACAATAGACTAACTTCTTTTCCTCCATCTCTTTATCCCATCTAGTTAAAAAGTAAAAGAGAATGATAAATGTATTGTTAGTAACATTATACGCTTGCATAAATGCGTACAGCCATAAACAACCAAACGAGAAACTGTTGTTTTGCTATCACCGAATCGGATAAAAACAGCCGTTTTGCTTGTATTTCAACCATTGTACAGTAGTTAACCATTATCATAGTTATAGTACGAAATGACGTTAAGTAGAATAGGACTGATATATTTTTACATTATACCCTTATTTGCTATGGATAAATAAAGCTCGTATTATGATGAAATCATGTGAAAATAGCGAACAGAATCTTGATTCTTGTTCCCAAAACAAACGCCTCCAAATGGCCAACGTCATCTCTTAACAAAAAAAATAGCTAAATTAATTTCACAACGAGACGTATTCAAGGTACATATCGACTTGAAAGCAATTCGTATAACAAAAAATAACCTTGCCCCATATAAATAAAGTATCTAGAGATTCATTTACGCTAACTAGAAGCAAGAAAAGATCTCTCAACTGAGTTAAACATGGCGAAATAAACCTACCACGTAATCGATTTCCAAACCAAAACATTGATTGCTATGATCGCCGTTTATAATACAAAAGCAATATAAGAATATGTACAGTATTATTGGATACAGTGAATTAAGGCATAACATTTAAAAGATCCTTGGAAACGATGCATATTTGCTATGTTGATGTTTGTATAATATATGTGAATATAGAGTACAGTATAATGTAGGCTAGGCTACCGTAAATGTATACAACATACCATAGTGTAGGCTAAGCTAATTCTTGTTTGTTATTCAATTTCTCTTTGTATTGAATTATCATAAGCCATTCTGCATGAACCTCCAGAATTACCTGATATTAATAATTACTATACTGTGTATGTATAGAGTATACTTTATAGTGCAGGCTAGGCTACCATATTTGTATACATGGTACAGAATACCCTAGTACAGTATAGGCTAGGCTGTATTCAAGATACGTTTTTTCCAACAAACGATGGTTTTTTAGGAAACCTAACTCCATCGTAAGTAGGATATTACCTTTATAAGCATTTTTAGTTTTTTTTTTGTGTTTGAACTATCAAAACAGGCAGTTCTAAGTGTTTTCTAAGAGTTCTAAGTATTCGTGGATTTTAGCTATCGCAGGGGTGGTGAGGGGATGTGGTGGCAACCCCTCTAATATGGGGGCAGTTTACTGTACACTTACGAACAATACAGTTGTAAGCAATATCATAGTGGTTGGTAGGTAACAGTTACAGTATGAGTGTGTGATAAAAGTTCTAAAGTAGCATTGGCCAATGGCTGCATGTTAATTGTATTTAAATCTCAATATACTGTAAATGTAAAATTGTATTTACTTTTATGCTTATATATTGGAGCTTGTGCAACAACATATAGAAAGCAGACACAGTGACTTGACAATGATCATAGAATCTCTCTCAAAGCAAAAAGATGTAGATGTTTGCATCAGATTGAAATTACTTTATCGTCTTTTTCAAGTATACAGAAGAGATCAGTTTGTATGCCGATGAGATGATTAGTGACTTGAGACTGGCAATTCCATCAGCAATGGGCAGGTTTATATACGAATGTCAAAAGCTCTTGCGCACACAAACACACACACACACATTCTCTCTCTCTCTCTCTCTCTCTCTCTCTCTCTCTCTCTCTCTCTCTCTCTCTCTCTCTCTCTCTCTCCCTACAGAGAAGTAGAACAGGTAATCTGAAATACTGTACATAGCAAAACCCAGAAACTTCTGGAAGTCTCTTAATCATAGTATGTAAATTTTCTAAGAAAATCATTATTCACATACTTTTAGATATTGTTTAACTAAACGTAATACCAAAAGTTAAAGTAACATTTATTCTTCTTCTTCCCAGCTTGTTCCTATTTTTATATGGGGTCGCCAGTTTGGATGAGCCGTTTCCATCTATTTCATCCTGTGTTTCTGCCTCATCAGTTCCTTCTCACACAGGTCTCCCTCCTCACAGTCCTTCCATCTCTTTCTTGGTCTCCCTCTTCTTCCCTGGACCCCCATCCCCACAGCATGTCTACCAGTGTGGTCCTCATCTCTCCTCAACAGTGTCCATACCATCTCAGCCTCCTCCTGCACTTTTCTTTGATATTTCCACCACCTTGACTCCACCCCTAATGTAATAATTTGGATCCTATCCTCTCTCGTCACCCTAGCCATCCACCTAAGCATTCTCATTTCTGCCACATCCATCTTCCTCTCCTCTGTCTTTCTCAAGCTTGCAGTTTCTGTGCCATACATCATTGCTGTTCTTGCCATCGTCTTTATGAAATTTTCCTTTAACCTCAGCTTGCTCACCTTTTGTTACAAAGAACTCCGAAGCCAGCTCCAGTTGTTCCAGCCTGCCCGTACCCAATGTTTTACTTCTTCTTCCATACTGCCTCCAGCATTAACTAAGGATCCCAAAGTTAAATTAATACTTATTAAACTGTTATATTTTCAATAACATACATTTCTAAGAAATAATGCATTAAAATTCTGAAATATTGCAGCAAGTATTTCTTAACTCTTTTTGACAGTCACACACCTTCTTGGCCAGCTTATTATCATAGAAAATGGTACAAGTGGGATATACAATTTATCCATAACAGAAATGGGAAAATTACATAATTTCTGAATAGAACTTACCTGGCAGTTATATATATATAGCTTAATCCCTGTCGAACGGTAGATTTTTCAAAAAACTCAGCGCAACCGCCCGAATGGTAGGTAGTCGATAGGGGTTAACAACCCTTATAGGGTGGTAGTTGGAATCATTCCACGTTTTCAGTTCCTCAGATCATCTCTGCCGGTTGGACTGACAACATCGCTGTTGGTTCTCCGTCGGGTTTCAGTTTCGCTTCCCTAGGTCGCTGTGTTGGACCTTTATTGGTGACGATATTGACCTTTGGATTGGCAATCGCTTTTTGTGGCTTGTTTTTGATTTATTCTTTGACTGTTCTTGGATAAGATGTCTGATCCTAAGTTTTTCGAGTATGTGAATGAGGAATGCAAGGTTAGCTTGCCGAAAGCTTAGGTGGACCCTCACACTGTTTGTTTTGCAGGGTGCAGGTTTTGAGTGTGCCTTGGATAAAAGATGTAAAGAATGCAGGATTTGGATGAAAGAAATGGATGGAAATGAAACGCTATGCAATACGTAAATTAGAGATGGATAAGTTAAGGAGGGTTTCTAAATCTAAATCTAGGTCTGTGGAGTGATGTTATTTGTGACATTTCTTTTTAACCCTTCTATTCCTAAATCACCCTTAGAAGTAGATCCTTCTCCCAGGTGTAACCCCGCTCCTTCTACAGGAACTGTATCTGCTGTTATGGACCCTCAGTTCACAGGATGGCGTGCTGAGATGAAAGAATTAAAGGATCAACTTGAAGCCTTGAAGAAAGGTAAGAGTACAAGTGAAGTTTGTGATAATGTTTGTGCTAGTGCAGTGGAGGTGAGCTGATCGACCCTGTCATGCCCCTAGATCTAGACCTCCAAGCTCCAGGACCATGGAGAAGGTATGTCGACGATCGTAAGGGTGAGAGGGACGATCCTCGGTCGTCGTCGCCTCAAGCAGTCCTGTTGCTTTTTCCTGAGGCTGCCTATGACCGCCACAGAAAGGTGTGTCGGGAAGGGCTTGTGTCTTCCCAGCCCTCTCCTAGACGAGATGGCAGTTTGAGGATTGAGACCGACCAAAAGAAGATGGTTGCAGCAAGAGGATCAACCTGACTCGCTCTCCCTTCGGGTGCGTGGAGTAGCCTGAATCTTTTAAGCTTCCGGCCCGGCGACTGAACGCCTCTCCAGCAAAAAGGTCAAGACCTTTTCGAATGTTCTCCTCCTCGTGTTCGGAGGAGGAGAGTTCTCTTCTTTCTGCTTCCGGAGAATTCCTCGAGAATCCTTCTCCTTCTCCCAGCTTGTCTCACAACCTTCTCCCTCAGAACCTCAAAGATGCAGCTGCTGTGCTAAAATCATTTATGACCATCACTGCAAAAGACCAATTACTTCTCTTGTTCAGGCCTTTAGTCGTCCCTCCCCAGCCTCGGTCAGACGTAAGGACCTCCAGTTACCAGTGAAGAGATCTAGAAGGAGTCCCCTGCTGAAGTTTCTTCTAGGAGAGAACTGGATCCTCTCCTGCCCGAGTCAACAAGGCGCTCTTCTGGCTTGGAACATATGATCTTCTCAAGTTTCTCCCAAGCAAAAACCTCAGGTTCTTCTCCAGGCTCGACCTTCTCCTCTCCACGCCTTAAACGACAGGGAATTTTTCTTTCTCCTCTGCCAAAACATTCTTCCTTTGTTCAGCAAGATTACGACTTCGGTTCCCAGGAGGAAAAGAACGAGTAATTTCCTCGCCAGGACGATCCTCCTCTCGACGCCGAGACGCATCCACCCTTGGCGCCAGGATCGTATCAATGCTCGGCCAGGAGGGCCCAGCCTTTCGCGATACCAGGACGATCCAGCTCTCGACATCGGGATTCTTCTAGGGCGGTTTGTCAGGACACAACCAGCCTCTGCCGCCAGGACGCCGCGATCGTCGCCCTCCCGGTGCAATACAGCAGGAAGAGAAAGAGACAGAGTTGGAAGGAATGCATGATTTGAAGACGTTTCAGAGGACGAAGATAAACCTTCTAACGCTGCTGATGACTATAAGGTTCTTTCTCGCTCTCTTTGGAGCTGTATGGGGAGGAGTTTAAGCCTGCTGCTCCTCGTTCTCCTCAGTCCCAGTTTAACAGGAAGAAATCGAGAAGCAGTCAGCCTTTATTAAATGAAGCTTTCCATTTCTGCAAAAGAAGGCTCTGACCAGGATTGATAACTGGCTTAAGGAGCGTAGGCAAGCAGTAAAGTCCTCCCTCGTTTCTCCAACTAGGCTTGCTTCCAAGTGGTATGTGGTATGACACTGCTGGAGAAGCTCTTGGCCTGGGAGTACTGCCCCTCCTCCCAGGGGGACTTCTCTGGTTTAGTAGACTCTTTAGAAGACATGCCCTTAACTCAGCTAAGGTGATGTAGGTCGATGACGGAACTAGACCATCTCATTAAAGGAATTTTAGGTCTTTTGAAGTGCTTTAGTTTTTAGACTGGTCTGTTGGAATTCTATCCAAGAAGATGGAAACCATTTCAGCTACAGGAATTGAAGACCTTTCCAGTATTATGGCCTGTATGGATAAAGGCTCTGAGGGATGGAGCAAAATGAGATGGCTTCTCTTTTTACTGCAGGATTTTGAAGAAGAGGGCTTTGTTATGTTCCTTCACGTCCAAATCTACTACAGTCCATTGACAGAAGGCAGAGCCCTTTACGCCCCTCTCGGAGCATTTGTTTCGGAGTCCTTGGTCAGGGATATTTCTCTGACTCTGGCACATAAAGCTCGCAGATTTACTTTCTCGCTCGCCTAGGGAGGTTTTCTTCGCAATTCCTCCAGCTGCCAAAAAGGAGGAAAAGAGAGTTCAGCAGCCTTTCGGGGCAGAGTTCCTTCTAGAGCTGAATTCAGAGGAAGAAGACAAGAAACAGGGGTAGAACTAACAGAAGGACGTTAGAGAACACGCCTAGAAATTGAGAAACAAGTCCTCCAGACAACAGTAGGAGCAAGGCTGTCTCTCTTTTGGCAGGCTTGGGAAGCAAGAGGGGCGGACACCTGGTCTCTCTCAGTCATCAAGGAAGGGTACAAGATCCCCTTCACGGGGAAACCGCCACTTTCAACAAAGCCACTAGCCCTAGTGGCTCAGTATCGAACGCATTGAAACGGGGCACTCCTGAATCTAGTAGACCAGATGTTGGAGAAAGGAGCGATAGAACCAGTTTTGGAACTAGGATCCCCAGGGTTCTACAGTCGTCAGTTTTTAGTGCCCAAGAGTTCGGTGGATGGAGACCGTCCTGGATGTCAGCACATTGAACGGTTTGGAGGAAGACCAAGTTTACCATGGAGACGCCCTCAGTCTGTGCTGGCAGTCCCCAGTCCAGGGGACTGGATGGTATCCTGGACCTGCAGGACGCTTACTTTCATATTCCCATCCACCCCGACTTCAAGGAAGTTTTAAGGTTTGTGATCCAGGACAAATGCTTCCAGTTCAAAGCTCTTGTTTCCTCGCCTCCTTGCACAGCCCTCAAGGCGTTCACCAGAGTAATGTCAAATGTGGCAGCATGGCTTCATCAAGAAGGGATAAGAGTATCCCTGTACCTAGACGCACTGGCTGATAAGGTCCCAGTCAGAAGAACAGGTGTCTGGAGGACTTACACAAGACGTTTATGATTGCTCAGGATCTGGGTCTCGTTATCAACAAAGAGAAGTCTCAGACTGAACCGAGTCAGACGATTCTTTATTTGGGGATAGTTCTGGACTCAGCCTCGCTGGGCTTCTCCCTCACAAGAAAGGCAAATCATGCCTCGAGAAGGTTCAGTATTTCCTGGGGAGGCAGGGGTGCTCAGGCGAGGGAGTGGATGAGTTTGTTGGGCACCCTCTCCTCGCTCGAGAAATTTGTCTCTGGGAAGGTTGCACCTCAGACCTCTCTGCAACACTTCCTCTTTCAAGAATCTGGGACAGGAAGAATCAGGAGGACTCATTTCCTTCCACATTCCAGCAGAGATCAAGAAACATCTGAGTTGCTGGCTGGATCCGTCGATCTTAGGGAAGGAATCTCTCCTACGCAGAAAGAACCCAGACCTAGTGTTGTTCTCAGATGCTTCGGAGTCGGGATGGGGAGCAACACTGGGGAACAAGGAAGTTTCAGGCTCTTGGGAAGAGGGGAAACGGATGGCACATCAACAGGAAAGAGTTGATGGCCATCTGGTTAGGTTTAAAAGCCTTCCAAGGAATCTGTCACTGGAAAGTAATAGAAGTGAATTCGGCAACACCACGGCTCTTGGTATATCAGCAAACAAAGGAGGGACTCATTCTTTACCTCTTTCTGAAAAACAGCAAGAGAGCTCCTTCTGTGGACAAAAGACCACAGGGTGGAGCTTTGACGAGATCGTGCAGGGGCAGAAGAATGTAAGAGCAGACATGCTCAGCAGAAGAGGGCAAGTTCTGCCCACGGAATGGACTCTCAATCTTCAAGTTTGCCAGAAACTGTGGAGGTTATGGGGGAGGCCTTCAATAGACCTCTTCGCCTCCAGCCAGAACAAGAGAATCCCGAACTACTGCTCTCTAGTCCCGGACAGAGAAGCAATAGCAGAGACGCCTTCTGATGGACTGACGGGGATGGACACTTATGCGCCCTCCGTTCAAGATAATCAATCTAGTAGTCAAAAAATTCGCCTCCTAGATTCAGGAGAATGACCCTGGTAGCCCCCTTTTGGCCAGCAAGAGAGTGGTTCACAGAGGTGGTGGAGATGTTAGTGGACTTTCCTAGAAGTCTTCCCCAAGTCCAAGGCTTCTCAGACAGCCCCACTCGAGAGAGGTATCATCAAAACCCTCGCTCTTCAACTGGCTGCATTCAGACTATCGAGAAGCTTGTCAGAGCGAGGATTTTCAGCCTGCTGAGCTATCGCCAGAGCTGGAGGGTCTCTTCACAGAGAGTTTACCAATCAAAGTGGGAAACCTTAGATCTTGGTGTAAGCAGCATAAGGTTTCCTCAACCACTACCTCTGTGAGCCAAATAGCTGATTTTCTCTTGTCCCTCAGGCAAGATTCTAAGCTGGCAATATCCACCATAAAAGGATACAGAAGCTTGTTGTCAACAAGTCTTTAGGCACAGAGGCATTGATTTGTCTCAAGATAGAGACTTTGAGAGACCTTTTAAAGTCTTTTCAACAACGAAGCAGACTTTGAGACCCCGTCCTGGAATTTGATGTGGTTTTGAAGTTCTTGTGCAGCAGGAAGTTCGAACCCATCTCGCAAGCAACCCTGAGAGACGAATAAAGAAAACTCTTTTTCCTTCTCGCTCTTGCAGCGTAAAAGGGTTAGCGAGATTCAGGCTATTCAAGAAGCAAGTAGGCTTCAATCGTAATGGAGCAATATGCATTAAGGCAGACTTCCTTGCTAAGAATGAGAACCCTTCCAAACCCTGGTCGGGACGTTTGAGGTTCCTAACCTCACTGATTTAGTGGGCCAAGAGGAGGAGAGACTACTCTGTCCAGTTAGAGCCCCTCAAGGCTTATATTTCAGGACAAAGGACGAAGAGGTTCTTCCAGTTCTTGTGGTGTTCAGTGAAGGATCTCAAAAGCCCCTCTCGAAGAATGCGTTATCATTCTTTTGAGGAGACAATAAGAGAAGCTCACCTTTTAGTGAAGAGGAGAACTTTGGTTTGTTGAAGGTGAAGGCTCACTAAATAAGAGCCACACAACTTCTCTGGCTTATAGAAAGAATATGTCAGTTAAACAAATTATGGATGCCACTTTTGGAGAAGTGACTCTGTTTCGCTTCTCATTACCTCAGAGAGGTAAGAGTAGATTATGAGAAATGTTACGCCTTGGGCCCATTGTAGCTACAGCCGGTATTGGGTAAAGGAGTGACTACCTCCCTCAACCTTAACTTTTGTTTGGGATACCTGTAATTGGGCTGGTGTTTTTATGGTTGTCTGAGGAAGCTTCCTTTGGGGAACAGCAACCCCAGTCTAACTAGATAGGTGTATATCTAGTCTGCAAAGGTTAGGTGGTTAGATTGAGTAAGGTTACAGGTAATAGAAGGGAATAGGAAGTACAGAGTCTAGTCACGTTGTTGGTCTCACCCGTTTGACAGACTCGATTGAGTTGTTTTTCAGTATAACAGGTTTCACCTGGCTGGCGCTCCTAAAGGAAAGCGGCTCAAGAGGCAGGAACCTTTGAAGTCAGCTACCTTAACAGGTAAGGAATCAAGGTGTTTACCTTCACGACTTTTAGTTGTTTCAAACAATGTTGGCTGTCTTTCACCCTCTCCAAATGTGTGAATCAGTTATATATATATAACTGCCAGGTAAGTTCTATTCGAAAAATGAAGTTTTTATGATAAAACAAAAGTTTTATGAATACTACCTGGCAGTTATATATATTTTAAATCACCCTCCTCCTCAGGAGACAGGTCGGGCAAGAGATGATCTGAGGAACTGAAAACGGAATGATTCCAACTACCACCCTATAGGGTTGAAAGAATCACCCATCGGACACCTACCATTCGGCTTTCATGAGTTTTGAAAAATCTGCCGTTCTATTAGGGATTAAGCTATATATATATAACTGCCAGGTAAGTATTCATAAAACTTTGTTTTATCATAAAAACTTCATTTTATACTTGAGACGGTAGTTTTACCAGTAAAGACACTACAGTGCTGCCTGTTAATTATAATAACATACTTTTGGACATTACTGTATGTTCTGTAAGTATTGTGAGTTTCTGTAAGTTAAAAAAAGGTTTGAGCATGCAACACGTATAACAGCTTAGGTTTTGGACTCTCTAGCATCAAATTTGCTGTGGAGACTTCAGTGATTCACTTAGGATTTAAGGTTCAGTCATTTCCTTTTTGGCTGCTGCTCTAACTCAGTTATGTTGATTTTGTTATTTGTACATCCTATGCTTGTTTTTGTTATCTGTACATCCAGTGCTTTCCTTAAAAGAAATGTAGAAAGAAAGCAACCTTCAATAAATGAGAAACACTGAATTTTCTCAATTCTGAAGTCCATTTTACTTTCATTTTCTGTTATTACCTTTTTACCCTTTCCAAGCCAACCACGGTGGAGTGATTGACAGGCTGGTGGTCAGTCTGTGGGGTTGAAAGCAGGGGGGAAGGCTTTGGAGTTAGTCTTTGTTGATAGATACACCTACATTATTTCAAGATTTAAAAGAATGAGGAAAATTTATCTCTAGATACATAATATAAAAGAAAAAATTGGTGGGCAGATTTGTTCTGAGGTTATTCTATGGGTAAAGAGCATTCTTTAAAAAAAAAAAAAAAGAGATTTTATGTCAGCAAACAAAAAAATTAGAAAATTAAACAAAATTTTATACAATTTTCTAGATTTCTTGTTTCTTATTTCTTAACTTAAAGTTCAACAATTGATGAAAAGGTCGTCAGACAAATAGTAAAATTATGAACATTCATTTTTCCCAACTCATTCTTCCGCTGATTGCCAAGTTGAAATGTATTTCATCTTTTAGTGAATGTACAGTGTTTGGGTATTTTGTTCAGTGTGGTTTTACAAGAAAAAATTAAGAATGAAAGGTGTAAAGAAAGCGAGCTGGTGCTAAGCCACTTTATGTTCTTAGTATTACTTTAATCATTGTAGGGTAGGCTGCCAGCTTCACTCTCTAACAATACTGACCTGAATGCACTTGCCTGGTATCAAGTACAGGCTGTGCTCTTCCTCCTCTTCTCAGTGAATATAGTATGACTCATGGATTGAATAAGTTGAAGAAATGCAAGGATTTATCTCCCCCACCTTGTTGCAATCTCTCCATCTTCTGCTCCCTTTTCCTTCTGTGGGAAAAAGTAGTCTCGTGAGCCCTCTCACAAGAAGTCCTTTGGACTTACAGTGAGAGCCTCCTTTCTTTGGGGTTTGGCTCACCTTAAGGGGATGTTTCCTGTTGGTAGGGTTGACACAGGGTTTCTCTGAGCATGCTGGTGAATCAGTTTCTCCATGTCTACTTCTGAGATATATATGAGGACTGTCCTGGACTCTTCTTCCAGGTTGGTGTGAGGTACTCCTCCATTCTTCCCAATGACTGATTCCAGCCTGTGCCGAGGATTACCCATACTTACAAGACACTGGTTTGTGTACCTAGAAAAAATACAAAAACCTTCAGAATTAGCTTTTATGGTGAACGGTTTTATAAGAAAACTTATAAAAACAGCATTTCATATTTTTCTTTTGCGTGCAGAAACCAAGTAAGCAAGTATGGCAAATTAATTTTAAGAATTGTAAAGTGCTGTGAACTGTGTAACCACTTGTTACCTAATATGTCAGGTACAAGGTAGCTAATGTTCTTTACTATACTGCACAGTGTAATAGTAGTTATTCTTGGGTTTTCCTACAATTTTGGCCCGAATACTGTATATTTTTTATGAATAACTCCCCAGATTAGGTTGATTAGTCTTACCTTAACCTAAAAACTGCTTTCATTTGTTAAAATCGGAGTTTCTTTCAGCTCACTGCACTCAAAATCATGCCCAGGGCATGAGTCGACAAGCTGCTCGACAAGCTCGTACTGTTGATATTGAGTTTACTGTAAATCACCGACAACAGCAAGATAATCAAAGAGGTGATGATAGAGGTATGAGAGGTGGCCGTGGACCCAGAGGAAGAGGCGGTAGAGGTGGAAGGTAATTTCCCTTGATTTTCAGAGAGAAGCTTATAGGGTCATGTACTGAAAAGGAGCTTTGTGTTTTTATCATTTTAATTTTGAAGTGTTCAGTAGAAGTTTTCATGTTAATTTATTGTAATTTAATATTATACCATTGGTCAGTATTGAATGCCATGTTGATTGTTGGAAGTTTGCTGTCCGTATGATGAGTTGCTTTCTACTTGGTGTAGTATGCTATTCAATATATTGCTTTTGGACATTTTTATTAAAATTAAAATGCACATGCTGTGTGTTCATGATTTATTACTTTCTAGGAGAGACCGTGATTATGAGGATATGAGGATCTCGGAAGAATTGGATGACCGGCCCCCACCTGTGACACAGCAGATAGACATTAATTGTGTGCAAGATTTTCCTTCCCTGAATGGACCAGGTCCAGGGTCTGGAGTGGAAGGTGGAGGTGGGGGCACAAAATCCATGGCCACACATCTTGCTCAACAAAATCGTTTTACTGTAAGGACCAGGGGTGGAAGGAATATGAATGAAGAAGAATTCCCATCATTAGGATCAACCAGTGTTACTGTTAGTACAGCTCAAGCAACTGCTCACTCACCGTCATCACCTACAACTTCAGTCCACCTCAAAGTTAATACTAAAAAAGCTGTAAAAGATGGCCAAGGTGCTGGCCAGAGGAGTAGTAATGTGTCCATTCAGTACAATCGTACAATACCAGCTGCAACGAATATTGATACAGCTGAGACAGATAATAAGGAAAATAATGGTAAATCAAAAGGAGCGCAGATTGGTGTTATATCCCATAGCAGTAATATAACATTACAAAGTAAAGCAAATAACAAAAATAAATCAAAAGGTCTAGATGAAGATTTTCCTGCCTTATCAATATCAAAATCTAATAATATGAGCACTGTTGGGTGGGGGTCAACTGTAGTGCCAGCATCTACGCCTGTTCAGGCAAAAACTTTAAAAACCTCTAAAAGTGACTTTCCATCTCTTGGACCATCTATGGGTGCACCTTCAGTAGCACCCTCAAAACCAGGAAAGAAATTTAATAGTAGTGATTTCCCAACATTAGCTCCGAATGCAGAAAGTCAAACACAAATGAGGAATTATCATGGCTGTTCCAGTGTTACCATTCCAGTGAGCAATGCATGGACGAATTCAATAGACCAAGTTCCTAAGCCATCAGAACCTGGAGAAAATGTTAATGGACCTAAAGGTAAAAAAAAGAAAAAAGGTAATAAGACTTCAGATAACAGTGCTAACACTAGTGGTGTGACTCAGGGAAACATGTCGAATGGCACAGCAAAGCCCCCATCTTCCAAGAAAAAGCCACGAGGCCTCCATAACATTTTTGATGATAGTGATGATGAAAATGGCATCAAAACTGACCTCTCTATGGGAAAGTTGGGTGATTATGAATCTGTAGCACCACCCGTTGCATCTTCAAACATGAAGATGATAAGTAGTGATGCCATCAATGAAAGGAAAAAGTCAGAGTTGAAGATTGGAACTTTGCAGAAACCTCCACCTAAGTTGGACAGTGAAGAAGCTTTTCCTTCTTTGGGGGGTGCATCGTCAATGTTGTCTACATCAACCTGGTCATCTCCGGCTAAAAAAGCTGCCCCTCCTGGGTTCTTTACCAAACCGAGGGTGCCTCCAGGGTTTACTGCTACAGACATGACATTTACTAGTAGTTCTGGAGAGAAATTTGCCATCTCTCCAACTTCAGAAGCAGCCGCAACATCACCTGTATTTACTACTCAACCCCCACCTACTTACTCATTTCATCTTCCACCAAATTTTGAACAACGTAACAAGGCCTTAATTAAGACAATTCATGATGAATGTGGAGGTGATGAAGAGAAGTTTGAATGTTTCAAACAACTTGCTGGAGCTCTCAGAAGTGGCGAACTACCAGGCCAGGCGTACTATGAACAGTGTCGATCTGTCATGGGGAAGGCTACCTTCCACAAAATTCTCCCTGAATTGCTTGTTCTTTTACCAGACATTAAAAAGCAACAGGTAAGTTGTCTCAAGTACTTAATGTTCTCTTCTACAGAGAATATAACTGCAATTTTCTTTTGTAGTGTCGTCGTTTGGCAGTGTACATGTACTTAGAAACCTATGTTAAAGTAAAAGTGAAAACATTCCTTCAGTAATACAAACCATTCCTTTTACGTACGAGTATTCATCAGTGCAAGCTGGAATCAGTCCATGAAATCGATGGCAAGATAGTTAACTGGTGAGAACCCTCCACTTGCATGTCATCATCAGGGACTTATGTGGCTGTGGTCGAATTGGCATGTCTCATCCTTTTTGTTGTATGTATGGTGTTTGTGTTTTTTTGTTTAATATGGAATGAAAGATGTGAAGGACGTGAGTGGTTCTTGGCTACTTTTATGTCCTTGTTGTTAGAAAAAGTTTTGTTCTGCATTTGTGCTTGGAGTTGCTGGCTGGTTTCCATCACAGTGGAGAAGTTCAGCAGGAGCATAGGAAGGCTAAAAGATGCTTGCAAGTTTTTCATAGGGGATTACTCCACCTTCAGTACTGGTGAATCTCTTTGGCTCTTTTCTCCTGGACTCTCCTTACCATCTACTCGAGCTGGTTATGATCATGTAGGTGACCAGCCCATGCACTCTTTCAGTACCAATCCAGGTGTGCATGCCCAGCTCTTCTTAGGTAAAATTGCAGCTGCTGTTTGTAATTAGCCACCTCCTCCTAGTGCTTTGTCACAGTCATTGTTGTTCATGTGAGCACCCTTCTTCTTTTTGGGTTGGCAATGGTATTCACTCACCTGTGGGGTAACATCATCTGTAGATAGGTTGACATGTTCCACTGAATGTGCTCATGAACAAATCTCCCTTCACTTCCAAAACATGAGGACTGCACTGGATTTTTTCCATGTTTGTGCCTCTGCTGAGACATGCAAAGAAGGCACCCATTCCCAGAGATTCCCTGTGGCCCTTCTTTTCTGTTTGCTATATATGTTGAGTCATCCTCAACTACCATCTTCTCTGATTGGTATCATAGACAGGATCTCTCTCTGGTTAGAGCTCCTTTAGCAGCTGATTGTGAACTGACTTGTCCATCTTCATTGAGACAACCCCTTTTTAGTCCCTGTGGTGAAGCCTAATGCTCTGCCTTGCGTGAGGTCTAACAACTAAATTGCATGATGGTCATGCCCACCTCTTTAGCTTCAGCTTATAAAGTGAGATGTGACTCCTCAGCCTAACTTGGCCACTGAAGAGCCCTTGGGAGAGGCCTTCAATGAAAATCTCACACTCAAGACCTGATTTACTATTCTTAGCCTCATTGTAGTGTGTTGATGAGTTGCACAGGCTTTTTCATTGTATTGGGCTCTCAGAAAGCTGGGTATTCTTGTTCTTGTTCATGAGGTTAGGCACTCAGAATACTATTAGTTTCTGGAAAGAGCCTTGAGAATCTCCTGGACCCCACCCTTTGAGAATTTGCTAGTTGGGAGGTGGAAGAGGTGCTTTTGTGCCCAGGGTGAGCTCTCTGGCAGTCTGATGAGTGCCTGACTTCTTAAACCAGTGTCAGGGTCTCTGGAGGACTGGCAAGTGCAAGAGAGAGGTACCAGAACATGCTTTCTTTCTGGCTTCATGAAGCGATCAAGCTGACAAACAGTTTGTTCTATAAGGAAGACATTTTGTCCAGTCTGGATGAAGGCTTACGAAGCCAGAGGTGTTGGTCCACCTTTATCCATTTGGGGAAGTTGCTATTAGCTTGGTCTTCTATCTCTAGACTTCAGAGTTTGGCGTATCATGTTCATGAGTAGATGCGGATGTGAGAAAGCAACAGGTCTTTGGTTCACATGTTTGGCAACACCAGACTACCTTTACTTCATTTTACTCGAGAGATGTTTCCCAATTCCTTAGACCCTTTTCTTTAGAACTTATGGTGGCTGCCCAACAGGTCATGTGTTCTCCAAACACCTATCAGACAAAAAAGTATCTCGCCTAAGTACTTGGATATCGAAGGCTGGAGGGTGAATGGGTAGTGAGTGGCTGACTCTCCTTTCTCGCCTGCTTCCTTTTGCAAGGAAGCACTCTCTCTGATCTTCTATCTAACTAAGGGCGCCAGTTGAAGCTATTTATGAACGCATCAGTTTATAACCTGTGTTACCCTGTCTTTGTTCTCTGAAGTTTTCCTGCATTGTGCAGTTAGAACCTCAAAAGTTCCAGCACAGATATAATGCATTACTACCTTAAAACAATTTTCATTGTATTTTAATAATGTATTTACATTTTTATCTGTTTACTTGTTAATATTTAATTTTTCCCCAGTAACTGGTCTCCTCTTTCTGTATTGTCTCATATCATCTGTTATTTCTTTCAAATAAACACCGTATTCTTCCGAAGCCTGAAGTTCAAGTCAGTGGCCCTTGTGGTCTTGTTCCATCTTCTGAATAATAATTGTAATAATTAAGATACATCTCACTGTGGCTCGGGTCCCTATCAATCTTTCATCACTATGCCAGATTGTGTTGGAGGTTACAGGAGTCATTGCTCTTCTGCTCATGATTGTGACTAGGAGCAGGGCATTTCAGGGTGGAAATTCAACTTTTCATTCAGTTGAGATACTTCTCCCACCTAAGGAGTGAGTCTCCTACATAAAACTACACAAAAGGTAATGTTTTATATTACCTTGAGAATAAGTCGCAAACTTGCAAAGTAATTTCTGTTTTGTTAAGTAAAGCCCATAATACCTAAGAAAAAGGTGCATGATGATAGCAAGTGAGTTAGGGCACCCACCTTACCACCAGTTAACTGTTCTGTTACCAAGTTTCAGTGATGATTCCAGCTCACACTAAGGAATACTCATGCTTAGAAGGCTCTCGTTTGTATACGTATTGGGAATTTGTTGTAATTGTTCATTTGATAATCTAAGATTACGCTGATTAGTAGAATTTACAATTTTACCCTGGTAGAGTTGGCAGTAAGGATTTGTAAATTATGGGTAAACAGGATACAGTTGGAAGAAAGTAAAGGGCGTGAATGCGGTGTATAAGGCAGAGAGAAGAGTGCAACTAGATCCCTGATTGTTGCTGCAAAGAACCTACATTACTCTCCAGGGTGTGCCAGACAGGGTTAATAAGTTGAATTGGAAGCAAAATAGATTATGGTGAAACTGATTGAATTATAAGTTCAGTAGCAAAGTTAGTGTATTGTCTATTATTTATTGTCTTCCAAGATGTTTGCAGTCTTTTCTCCCCAGTGATTTTTTACTTTTTTTTTCTATCTATAAATGACTCCTCCTATTCCATTCATATATTTCTTTTACTCTCCCCCCTTCCCCCTACCAGTAGTGATTTTTTTTTCTCCAAACATATGTGATAGTTGTTAACAGTAATAGTATTGAAAAGAATGGTAACTAAATCTCTTGGCCAAATAAATAGAGTCAGTTGCTAGATGGTATTCTTTCAAAAATTTTACTCACTTTTGAAAATGAAGTTTTCAGTCTTCTTTTTTTATCCCGGAATGTTTTACAAAATAAATAATGATGCTCTTAGGGATAGTGGTTTTTGACTGTGATGAAACAGATTAGTTTGGGATTTTGCTTGGGATTTAATTTTGTTCAGAAATTTGTTGTAGAGCAGTTTTTGTGATTCACTCTGAAGTAGATGAGCAGAGCAGAATGTGAGCAAAAAGGTAAAAGTGGGGAGGTGAATTTAGTTAGCATCTACTGTGACCACATAAAAATGATCCTGTTTTAACTATATGTTGGATGGGGAATACAGTACTTGGCTTAACAGCCATAGTGAATAAAATTAAGCATAACATTTGGAAAATTTTGTTTAACAGACTGAAGTTACAACTGTGGGTGATATTGTCATCGTATTTTTATTTTGTATTTTAGGAGGTTTTAGCAGCTTATAGAAAAGTTGATGGTGGACGAGGATGCACTACGTTGTTTGCTGTTTGTGGTATGTGCAAGCAAGTTTTGTGTCAGGAAGATTATAGCAAGCATATGGAAATTCACGATGAGGTAGCAGATTTCCCCTCACTCTCTGAAGTATCTTCTCACATTATCAAGAAGTGAATTATTTAAAGTAAGTATTTTGGATGAGAAAAATTTTCTTGATGTTTCTTTTGTTTGTGTCAAATTGGAATATTTCTACCTTTGACATAAACTCTTCTGTGTGCAAACCTCTTAGTTTACTCATGTTTAACTCTTGAAATGGAGGTTATTTTTATTATATTAAGAGGAATAACAAAACTATTGAACTAATTTATTTAGCTTGCACAAGCCTGGATCAGATGAAACTTGAATCATAGGTAGATAACAGGATTCCTGAACATTTCTCTTGGGTGAATAGCTTTGTCAGTGAAGTAGTGATGGGTAGTAGTTGAAATTGATGTCTGTTGCTTATTGGCTCATGGAAGTCTTTGGTAGGCCTAGTAATAGTTGGTAGGAAGATGATGAACTCCAGTGATAACCAGCTTCATTACTACCCATTTTCAGCCTTCAGGAGCTGAAGCTCATTTATTTCTCGTAGCATATCAGCATCACCTGTGACCAAAGTAGCTACTTCACTAAAGTGAAATAAGTTTGTATTTTGCTTGGACACAGAAAACTGTAAATAATTCTTATACTCCATAATTATAAACCAATTATTGTTCAGTGCCTTTGTCCCTGGACCTGTTGGTATCATGCTTATCTCTTGGTTTGCTGAGGCTGTGAATGACTTTGTGACATAGCATTATGAGTACTCACCTGAGAGGATCATTCAAGAATTCTTTTATCTGTAAATAACTTGTATTTTGGCTGACCTTATCATGTGGAGGATCAACTATAAGAGATTTAAAATTATTCATATTAATATTATACAGGATGTAGTGTTTTTTGGACCAAACTTCAAGGAAGATCCAGCTTGTCTTCACTTCATAACTATATCCAGCATTGGATGGGGAAATAGAGCGAGCGTTTTGTACAAGTGTGATAGATTGAGTCCTCAAGTCTGTGTCTTGCAGGTATAATGTTAAAGAAAATTTTTTGTACTTATTTCACAGACTCTGAGTTTGATTTTATTTTAAGGATACGTTAATTTAATGCTACTTGGACTACACCATTTATCTATTCAGGTAAATCTCTTCTTATCTAGGCACTTTACTCGAGTATTTGATTTATATATGAATGACTAAAATGAGTACATGTAGATGTTTATGTTTCATGATTAAGTTCCTTGAGTATGTTGCAAATGCTTCAAAATCAATAAACATATCAGTAGTTATTGTGGCATCAGCATTTTATATTGACTAAAAAAAAATTGCATTTTTACCAAATATACACAAAGAAAAGTTTTTTCTGGCAGATTTAAGACTAGTATATTGATTCTAAGAGACTAATGTGCATGCAGGTACTGCAGTCAAACAGAAACTGTTATTGTTAGATATTTAAACATTAAATTTCTGCTGAAAGAGCAGAATGTCTGGATTTTTTCTTTTCTATGAATGTTAGGCTGTTATCCAAAGATTGATCTAAGTTTGCCAGTGGGATGCAAAACTTATCTGTCTTATTTTTTATTTTTGCTGTAGTAATCATTGCTTCGATTTACCATTTCTTTTGACTTTTTCTAATTAGATTTTATCTTGAGTGTGGACGGAGCAGTTTTGTCTTTTGCTGATATCGTGCTATTTTGTAATCATTTTTATATTAACATTATTATCCTTTTTGAAAATTTCATCTTTAAAGAGGAAGATCAGTGATGGTCTTTTCTTTTGTTAAATCTTGATACTGTTATAAATACATTTAATACCTTGAAGCTTTATGAAGACTGCTGTCCTTACTTGGGAACGTATTCCTTAGAAGTTTTAGATGTATCAGTACATCAAGATTCAGTTCATAAAAAGGGTCTTGTATACTACAGTCCGACCTCTTTAAACTGGCACCCTTGGGACTGGGCCACTGCCAGATCAAAGAAAATCCTGGATGGCAGAAGTCACCCCTGAGAAACCCCCTATGTAAAGAAAGTCTTGCCAGCTCATGCCACATACATATTGCTGTTATGAAAAGTAGAAAAAAGCTTATGAATAATCACTATGTCATTCATTAGGCTTAATTCCTTATGAAAATTCTGGCATGCTCCAGATGAAGCTACCCGTAAATGCTTACACCGTAGCTGTGTCGGAGCGTAAACCACTTCGTAAGCGCACTGTCGAATTCTGTATTTGGCACTTCAAAGTTTTCTGGCTTTTGTTTTCAGGAAAAACATAAAAATCTGCTGCTTTTGTTTCTTTAGACCTGTACATATGTGTGAGAGAGAGCCTGTACATATGTGAGAGAGAGAGAGAGAGAGAGAGAGAGAGAGAGAGAGAGAGAGAGAGAGAGAGAGAGAGAGAGAGAGAGAGAGAGAGAGAGAGAGAGAGAGAGACTATTGGTTGGTTAGCCTGATTTAGTGTATGAATATCAGCATTTAACCTAATGAACTTTTGCTTTTAGGCCTATTTATTAGTAAGAAACTAACTCCTATTATATGCATTATATGGTATCTACAAAACAGACAGGCCTAACCTAGCATAGTGTAATCTTTAGAAAATGCATCTCGCACTATACATGATGTATATGATGAAATTATGTTTTAATGGTCACACGGTACATAAGATAGGATGATACATAAGTATAAATGCAGATCTTTTGTATGCTGTATGTTTTTGAGGTTCACAGAATGATTTTGTTGGAAATAAACTGTGTTTGTTTATTTACGGAGCAAGCTTCAGTTCTAAAATCCAAAAAAAAAAACAAAAATTGAAACATGGTGCCGCCCTTGTAGCCGCTCAAGAACTGATGGCGGCAGAATAAAAAAAAATCCCTGATCATGGGAGTTGCCGGACCACAGAGTGCCAGATTAAGAAGGTCAGACTATTATTTTTATTCTATTTATATAGTTTAATATATTGAGACCTCAGAAAACTATAGGTTCTCAAAATATGCATCCACATTATTTGGTCATAAGTGAAAGGGTGAAGTTGGACTATGATTAAAGACAAGTATGACATCTTTCCATTTGTGATCTTGAACCATTAGTTATCTCCCATTTCAGAAATAATTGTTTGGCTCTTAATAAATTTAGAAATGTCATAGAACTTTTCTGCTATGGTCATGAGTCACCGTAGTATCTTTTCAGTTGTGGGTCATTCTTTATGAAGTGTCGATCCCTTTAAGTCTTTGCATTTGTTATCTTTTCTTTAGTTTTTCATTTTGTTCTTTTTGAAGTGGCATATCAGCAAGTTTTAGCTCGCAACACCGTTTTATTTACTGCAAACTGATATTGGTTTCTGGTGATGTCATGTAACATTCTTTTGGCGGTGAAACTGAATTTCTGTAAACTAGCAATTCTATGATTTTATTCTTTTCATAGAGTATTGCTTGTATAAGAGGTTTTCCGTATTAAGTTCAACAAGGTAACAAGGTGTTTCTCTCTTAGATTATATGTGTAGACTGTGAAGAATGTCCGACTTTCTGGAATTTTTAATCGGTTGCAAATTTTTAGAACCTCTATGACGTAGGTATGAGAAATGGGCTGGGAAGAAAAAATTGAAGAATTTAACCATTGGATTGCTGTCTATGTCTCTCAGGAGAGATTTGAGTATATTTAAAAGTAACCACCTGTGTCATGCATATTGTGTACAGTTTTCCACAAGTAAATAGTGTGTGGGTTGTTATTTTTATCAATGCCAAAGTGGTGTTGGTTGTCTGTATTATGCTAATTGGTTAGTTATGAAACTAATTAAATACTATTGTTTTGAGTGCTGTAATATACATGTGAACAACATTTTAGTCTCGTTTGCAGTCAGTGTAATGGTTGAGTTACAATGTCATATTTTATTGATATTAAATTCTAATTGTCTTCAAAACATAGCACAATTTGATATTGGTAATGCTGGCTTTTCTTGGTCGTGAAGTATCAGGAATTGGTATTTACTGCTATATTTTTCATAAAAACCCACTTAGAAAGATCTTCCATAGATTCGTGTGTTTATTGTACATTTTATTGCCTTTAGGAATTATAAAAAAGAGTGCTGTGCCTGCCTGGGTAGATCATTTATCGGAATCCTCATATTTGTTGGTTTGTTTAATTTTAGAATACTGGGGTTTTTGTTATTTTTCATTTGTATGCTAATGAAATCTAGAGGAAAAATCAGGAAGATGTTGAAAAATATGTGTGGTAGAGGTGTACTTACTCTTCAGCTTTAACTGGGAGTGGAATCTGTGAAGGGATTGAATGTTTAGCTTCTCACATTGATGATAATAGATAAATTATTATTATTATTATTATTATTATTATTATTATTATTATTATTATTATTATTAGCAGCAGCAGCAGTGTAAGTAGTAGTAGTAGTAGTAGTAGTAGTAGTAGTAGTAGTAGTAGTAGTAGTAGTAGAAGTAGTAGTAGTAGTAGGCCATTGATCATGAAGATCTGCTTGTGTACTGGTTGGTAGGAGGAGGCACTCAAAGAAAAGGTTTTTATGGATAATGTTGTTTACCTTCCTTCAAGGCACAAAGTTTAGGGGAAAAATTTGGTATAAAATTTGAGAATTTTCCAATTACAGTAGATATAGATTGATGAATACAGCATAGGCATTTGTGTTAGCTCAGTCCCAAATCCATAACAGAAGTAGAAAGCTACAAGATATTTGTATTTAGAATATTTTATTCTTGTAAAACATGCAAGGTTTGGCTCTAAGTGAAGGTTTATTAATAATCAGATGTAACGAGTTTCTGAATCATGTTTATGGACTCGGATAGCTTCCTTAAAGAAATTCACAAACGAGATAAAAATTGGAGCCTTTTGTTTTTTTAATTTATTTAGCAGTCTCTTTTGAGTTGATATGCTTATTAGTTGATATGTTACATGCCTTTGCTTGTAGAAATAAAATTTTCCTCTCACTTTTCGTACATTTCTCTATATTGTATTTTTCTTTTGGTGTGCTATAGTTAGTTTTTAGTGATGGAGTAGAAGAAATAGCTCTTCAACAACCTTTATGTTAGGGACTACCTTTCTTGCATACCTGGTTGGAAGTTTATTGCTTTCTATAGCTATGTATTATAGAAAATATAGAGTATTGGGTAAAAGCCAATATGAGTAAAGCCAATATGAGTATTATTAATATCACCAGAAAACTCATGTCGTTCCAGTTTGTCATTTGGACTAATTAAAGGTCATCAGTAATTTTCCAAAAGAACAAACATTACTGTTTTTTTAGGTCTGATTTTAGTAATCAAGAATTACTATTTAATGCTCACATTTCTGTGTTAAGATGTTAAAGTTTTATATTTTTGACCTCATATGTACCTTATAAGTTCCTTAGTGTCTGTAAGATGAATACAGAGTAAGGTCTTTTTAGTCTTAAAAATTGGCAAGTGTATATTGACTTATTGTGCATGGTTGATGGTATGTTCTTTCTGACATACTCTATCAAATATTTTGCATTACCAGCTTTTGGTTTGATTTCTTGTTTTTATGTTTTGAAGAAATTACTCATTATGACTTATGATTTGGTATGTTAAAATTATGTACAGTATTTTCACTTGAAAGAAACTGAAACTCAAGGTAACTGTTTATTGTAGTTCTAACTTCTTAGTCTTGAATAAGGTATGCATAAATGGTTAAGAATTGTTTGAGAACATACAGTTCTCAGCCTAAGAATTTAATTTTGTAATGAGCCAGAAATAATTATTTCTAGGAGTTACCCATAATATTTTTTATTTTACATTGGATATGCCTTGGGATTGAATTGTGCAATTCGGTTGGGGACCTTTTTTTGTTCCTGACTTCACATTTAGTCTAAAAGCTTTGCACTTACCACAGGTAAGTGTATGGATGGTTATTATTATTGATAAATACTGTAGTTTACCCTGACCATTGTTTTCAGCGCATAATGGTAACTACTGTGTAAAACAGTGGTTTCATTTGCACTGTCTAGACCTCGCTGGCATGAGGTCGTTGTGCCGAAAGGGCGTAATTTGTGCTTTCAGTTACTGAGAAATACACAGATTTAGAACCACTTACTCAGTCCAAGGGCAAAGTGATCTGTGATGGTCTTTAGAGAGGAAAATATATCCTAGTTAACCTGAAGCATTTGCAATTATGTGTTGACAGGTCTCCTTTAGCATGATACGACCTCATAATACCCCTTGTATATAACACTTTCCTTTGTAATGATTGTACAGTACAGTAAAGTTTATATGTCTGTGAAATATTTGTGTATATTGAAGATTTTTGTAATTGTAAGGAATTGTATTATAGAGATACAGTATTTTTTGCGATATCATGACAGTCATCCTTTTTGTATTTATTTATTATCCAGGTTTAGATATATTTTGTTGGTTTTTATTTTCCATGATGGTAATAGTGCATACTTATAAATGATCCTTGTATATGATATTCTTTGAATTTCCTCATTGCCCAGCACTTGTAATATTTTTATAATAATGTTATTTTTGATAAATTATTGTGTTTTAATGACTGAATTCAAACACTTATTTCTCTGTATGGCCTTATTGTGATTTGTGCTTTGGTACTGTGATCATTCATGATTCTTGATTATTTTTTGTAAATTTTGTGGAAATTGTTATATTCACATATTTTTATTATTACAGTTTTTATTTAAATCAAGCATAAGGTCATACCATTCGCATTTCATCATGCAATGAAGATATTGTATCAATTTTATAGCTCTTTCACTTTAAAATGTATACTCTTGTTTGAAGGTGCTCCATCTTAACTCTGCATCTTAAATTACCACCATCTTCATACTCCTTGTACAGATTTGATTGGTGTGTGATGCATGGCTTGATGTTCAGTTTCAAGGTCATTATCTATTACTGTATAAAGTATACATCAATGCGAGTTTTACTGGTTACTATAAACAAGGAGACTGTTACAATTTCCATACTGTTTATTCTAGTGGAGCACCTTACTCTGCATTTTAAAATGATCTCTCCTTGTTAAGAGGACAATGTCACTAAGTTAGATGATCGCAGAAGTTTCAGGCTTGTGGAAAATGCTCCTTGCTGAAGTTGAATATTGTATTTTCTCCATTTCTTAAGTTCAACTGAAAGGAAATAGGAATGGGCTTACAGTAACCCTGACTCAGTCCCATGAGGTGAAAATCATGTCTACGATTTGCCCTCTTGGGTGACGACATACCTGCGTTATAATTATTTCTGTTATGTGCCTGTGATTAGGAAGTGCCTATATTGTTAATAATTGCTATACGAGTTGTATGTTTTATTATATTGAAGGTTTTGTATAGTTGGTGTATATAATCAAATAAATAAGTCATTATTTTGATTTGCGTTTTTATACCTACCCTTGCTTTCCCCTTATTCACTTGTGTCCATCCATGCTTGACAACCAGCATTGGTGATAAATATGCTATTGTTCCTACAAAACTTTTTTACCTCTTAATTTATCTTTGGACAAGGACAGACATGGAGGTTTCTCCAGTGATTTCTGACCTGTGCACTTTTGTACTTGTCTTTTCCATGCTTTGTGTGTGTACAGTATGTATGTGACGAACTCTTCTCTTATTTTTTGAGAGAAAATTCTTGATTGTTTTGTTGGTCTCAGTAAGTAGTTATTGCTTGAAGCTTACAGTGTCTGTTGTTTTCTCTTTGTATTGGTCACCCTTTTATTCAGTCAGGTATTTGTTTTATAGTCTTACACTGAGGAAATTTTAAAATAATAATACTGCTTGTTATGAATGACTGTATTGCTAATGTGAGCACTCTGAACTAAATCAGTGCCAATAATCCTTGGGTTTATACCCTAGAGATAATGCTTATTCCCTTATGAATATTATATATGATATTATTATATATATATATATATATATATATATATATATTATATATATATATATATATATATATATATATATATATATATATATATATATATATATATATATAAATATAATATATATATATATATATATATAAATATAAATATATATATATATATATATATTATATATATAATATATATATATATATATATATATATATTATATATATATATATATATATATATATTGACCTCTGCAATCTACTTTGGGGAACTATAGTTAATTGATTCTTAGTCGAATCCAAGCCCCATGTCCTTCCATAGTAAAAAAGCATGCTAGTGAATTATGGGAAAATCTTGCAAAGGTCTCATACTGCACCGTTCACAAGAAGGGTTCTCAAACGAGATGGTTAGGAAAAACCATTATTGTAATCATGGCAGTAAGCTTTATCACACGTTGCCTTCTTGTGTCATTGAATATTTTGTAAAGCTGAAGATAAGCACTGAGTACTTGAGCAATAATTCCCACAATTAAGTAAACACATGGAAACTAGGAAGGGTATTTTTCGTGGACTGTGAGCGATGTCTATCATCAGCATCACTTACAAAATTTGAAATTCGTATTTTGTGCCTTAAATTCCATGTTCTTGTACTTGGGAGGCATAATCTGAATAGATTTTGGTAATCGGTAAGTATAATAGTCGTATGTCATGGATGTTATGCTAAGTAAAGTAAATGTTATGCCTTTCCAGTGAAGTCGCAGGTTTTGTTCATAGTTGAAAACAATGTGATATTTATTGCAGTCATGTTTGGGAACAAAATGTGAGGTATTCATATTTTTCTAGGTCTGGATGAAAAATTGACTTTTAATGACACTAGGTATTTTTCACTAACATTAATGAAACCTGGAATGATATGACGTGCATGAAATGCCAATCCATTTTCATGGTAATTACGAAAAAAATATTCGTATCAATTTTAAAGACCATCGTCCTATGACAAGTGAACCAGCAACATTGAAATTTTGTCAAGGGTACACGAGGATTTTCCTTCATGAACTCGCAAAAACCAGTGGTTTTCTACCTTTTTGTGACCATGGCCCATTTTTAGCATCCCTAAATACTCTTGGCCCACTGCCCTTCAGAACTGTGTAATGATAATAGAATTTTTATAAAGCATTTTCAGAACACTTAGTTTTACATTTTCATGTATGGAATTATTTTTCAGACCACTTTATTAGTTATACATTTTTATGAAGAAAAGCACTGGTCTACATTTACTGTAAATTATTTTTAATTTTTTAAATACTATTTTTAAGATGTCCGTGGCATTTCCCCCCTGGGAACTGCCCATGGCCCACAGGTTGAAAACCACTGGTCTGGACCTTACATTGAACAATGAGGTGGTCTTGTTCGGCAATTGGAAGCCGCTTAAGAATTAAGGAAGAAGAAACTCATTTAACCATTTTGATTCTCTTTATCAATAAAACTCCGATCAATGTCCCTAATGTTTAAAATTTATACTAACGAAGGAAATTAAAGGCAAATAGAATGGATGACTGGTTGAAGCTACTACCCAAATTCAGATGGTTAATTATTGCATAAAGGGAGACTATATCATTGTTATCATTCATAGATAAGAGACATTGACTAATAGTAGGTACATGAAATGATAATACTGCCGGTTAACGTACGAATGTCAAGTTTACAGGCTGCTGAAGAGCAAGAGCCCGTGCCAGCACAAGGCTGGCTTAATCTGGATAGATGCATAGAAAGTCAAGTAACTAATAATAAAAGCATTAATTCTGCCAGAAAAGATACAGCAGAATTGAAAAACAGTCTCACTAAAAATTTTTGAAGCTAAGTTGAATTGCTAGTTTTTACTTCTGACAAACGAGTACTTAAAAAAAAAAACTGGACTTAATGTACTCGGATTTCTCCTGTAAAAGAATTAGGATGAATGCAAAAAGGAAAAATTAAACAAATGACATTAGCTGTTAATACCGTGGATTTATCAGCTGAAACAATGAACAGGGACGCCTTAGGCGGCTTAATTTGCACGCTCATCATGACCGGTAACAATGCTCGATGAACGACATAGGCCTACTCAGGATCCAGAAACTGGATCCTGAGTCTGCAATAGGGTCTCGCGACAAGACAAAAAAAAAAAAAAAAAAAAATTAATGGGAAAGCGTAATTTCACAATAGCGGTTTAGAAGATCACCGCACTTTATTCAAGGAGATTAAAGCGCACTGATTTGTGATCCTTTATTGACACCTTTAACTAGACAAGCTGGGCCACTGAAGTGAGGCAGCGTTTGGTGATAACATAGATTAAGCTGGTTTTGTGCTAGCACGGGCCCTTGCTCGTAATTGTGGTAAAGTGCTGGAGGTGACGTGAGGATTGCCAAACCAACAGAGACGTTAAGAGGACTTCAGTTTTAAAGGGTGTGTGTTTCGATCCAGTTCCTGAAGTAGGCAACTTCTGTGTAGACTCCAGGGTAGTTAGGACGAGCGCAGCCGTGGCCCCAGGAGACGATTCCGTGGAGCTTTCCCCCGCAGACGAAGGGACCGCCGGAGTCTCCCTGGCAGGTGTCCTTGCCGCCTTCGGGGTATCCTGCGCACAGCATGGATTCGGTAATTTCAGAGGGCCCGTAGGACTGACGGCAACTCTCGTCGGAGACGACAGGAACGTTAACCTGAAATGGGTGAGTCCTGTCGTGATGGCTGTTTAACTGTGCATTTTCACAGGCTTACCTGTATGTATCGTCAGTAACGGTGTCATTTATTTATTTATTACTTCGTGTTCTCTGACTTTTTCTTGTTTCGATTCGGGATGACGGTTCGAGTTTCTCATTACAAATATTGAATGTTGAGATGAAAACGTGGTATTTTGTTGTTTAGACAATAGTTGTTATTGACTCACAGGAACTAATGACTATCAGAGCTGTAGGCTACGTTCTGGGTGATATCAGTCTTCACTCCTCAGCTTCCGTTCGTGATATTTTGGAGTGTCTGGTAAAGTTAAAAGTACTATTGTATTGAATATTTCTGGTCTGTAACGTTTGAATTATTTATTAGAAACGTGCAGACTTCATCAAGTAATTTCTGTTAATTTATTATTCATGATGATGTTAAAAGTTTCAGTAATGTTGGGTTCACTAATCTTGACATGATCCTAATGTTTTTTTTTTTTAATTGTGGGTGTTAGTTGCCTGAATGGAGGAACATGCTTACAGTCATTTTAGCTTTGATTTAATCATAAATTTTATCTGTTAATATAAAAAAAGATACTGGAATTAGTCTCCTATCTAAATATATCTTGTTAGCTTGTAATACGTGAAGAGAATCGGTGAGTCTGAACAAAATAGTTCATACGATATAAGAAAAGCATCACTGTGAGAAAACACATCATATAATCGTGTCTATAAATTCATTCCTATCATTCCTAAACTGTAGGGCAAATAGTCAAGTTTGTTGTACTGTACACGAGTTAGAAACCATGTTAATCCCACTTTTCCCAAAATCTGACTAAATTCCTTTGCCAAAGTGAATAGTCTAGTGCGTCGTAGAAGCTACTCCTACTTTTATGGCACACTCTGCGCTAAATGATCCACGGGGTTCCAGTGCTTGGTGATAAGCCTAACTCCACCGAGCTTTACTGCTCATGGCAAGCAAGCAAGCAAGAAGTTAGCCATCTTGAGCATTCTGTGTTTACCTTCCTGAGCCTAGCTGGAATGGAGCCTCCCTCCGTGGTGGTTCCCCATCCGGTGGTGGTGCACTGCGTCCCTGGTTCGACCAGTTCCATCTGGGCTGGAATGGCGATGGGCTGAACCATGTCGTTCATTACCAGGGGACTGGACAGCCTGATGAGGGCGATGTCGTTCTCTAAGGTCTGGTGACTGAAGTGCTCGTGGTGGTAGACATGGTCGCCGGGATGGCTTGCTCGTCACCCGAGGTGACTTGCAAGTCGAATTCTCCGGCCACGACGACGATCTTTTTCGCCGATACCCTGGGTGATGGGGAAGTGAGGGATGGTTAGCGGTTCGGTTGGAAACATCGCAGTGATAGACTTTGGTGGCTTAATTGGCAGGTTTTCTCTTAATTGATGGGAGAGAGAGGAGAGAGAGAGAGAGGAGAGAGAGAGAGAGAGAGAGAGAGAGAGAGAGAGAGAGAGAGAGGGTTAGAATACAATGCAAATTCATATGGTACGTAACATGAATAATAATTATAATAATGTGAATATGGACTGTTTATCAGAACCTTTGACCCACACAATAAACTGGAAACGACCTATTTTAGTCTGCCCATCTTTCTGCTTTTGGCTGGCATAGTATGTGTGCCTTAATGAAGAGTACAAAATATGTTCGAGTGGTGCTAAAACCTATCAAATTTAGACGGCCCATTAGAGCAAGAAGTTGATTGGAGGTAAATTTTTTGGGGCTACCCTCTTTTGCATAAGTTCTAATACATTCTTATTTACAAAGGGGAAGGGAAACTATAGTTCTGAGCTAAATTTCAACTGGATGAGATGATAAAATTTATTGGTTCATATTCATAAGAGAGACAGCCCTGGGAATTGAAGAAAAACTAAAAAAAAAAAAAAATTAGAGTAATAAAATAACAAAATTGATAATGCCAAGGTTTGGCAATAGAGGTTTTATATTTATATAAACAAAATGTACTCTACGTTAATTAACTGATAAATAGAGGCAGTTACTGAAGCTTTGCCATTTTACATGCGCCGCTCAGGAAGCAAAAGCCTGTGCTGGCGTAAGAATTGCTTAGGCTCAACAACAACAACAGTTTGACCAACAACGAAATGCGCAGGACGCTTGCTTAGGAGTCCAGATCAGTTTATCAAGATGATAGGTAATAGAATTGCTTCAGGAGTTGGAGACCTGTGGAAAAACAATCAGAATGATGGCAGTTAAAATATCATAAGAATATACCCTTGAGTACAGTGAGCAGCGGTGATGACGTAGTTCTCATTGTAGATGGAGCCACCGCAGGAGTGATAAGTTCCGAAGTGGCTCTCAACCTGCATCGAAATCTGGTGAGGGAATTCTCCTGGCTTGGCTTCGTCGCCTCCGACAATGCCTATGGGAATTGGCTTACGCCTGTAGAGCTTCGGGATCTGTGGTAGCCCTGGAAGGAAAGGAAAAGGCCTCATTAAGGTTTTCTTGTTTTTGTCATCAGAGGGCGAAAAGTAAATTTTTTTTCAGCTTCTTTTTAGAGGCCTGGTTGCTGGGGCCAATCAACATCACCCCATTCTTTCAGTTATGTTTATGGTGATCATCTACAGTAAGTAATACTTTCAAACAGTGGTGTGTGCCATAGCCTTCAACTGCAAATATATTTCTTTGTATTTTGCCTTTTACTCAGTTGATCTTTTTTTATATATTTCTTTGTAGAATAGACGTGTAGAATAGATGTTTTCCTCGTTAGCAGCTAAATATAGAAAGAAATTTACAGAAATATTCTACCCCTCTGCCTGCCTCCCCATGCTTGCCTTCCATCTCTTCATCATTAATCACTTTATACAATTTGGGCACTGGAAATCTTTTACTTCATGTAAACTTTAATAGTCCTAAGCATCTGCGTCACCTTCAGTTACAGTCACCCCTACCCCATCCCATAGCATCCAATTGGTCCCTTTTCAGACAAGTCTTTCTTTTTTTTCAGTCTTTCATCCTGGATTTGGTTTCTTGTATATTAACTTTCAACCCTCTCTTCCGTCTTTTAACGAAATCTCAACCTCTTACTTTAAATTGCTGTTTACACAAGGTCACCTAAAAAGGGAATCTCCCAGGGACCTTCCCTTTCTGCACTCCTTTATAGCATCCTCCATTGCTGAGATAACAAATATTAAATTATTTCCAAAACATTTGCTACATTTCAACTCTGAATCTTGTCCAATCGTACGGCATCGATGGTCAGAATCGTTGCGACGCCAGTTTACGAGAATTAATTAATTGTGTTAGTACCAATACTTCCTTAATGAGTCCTACTCTGTACCATCTGCTGACATCACGTTTCTAATTACAGTTAGTTGCTTGTCTTTAAGCTATGTCGAATACCCTCCCAAGATCCATAAAGCTATTTCTTTTTATAAGAGTATAGAGAAGACTTCTTGTTGTGGAAAACAGTTTCGGTTACAGCTAGGAGCCTTCTGGGAGTCTGTTAAATTCCGTTCTCAACCAGAAACATTTTGTTCAAAGAAAATTAGTAAAATTGTCTCGTGCGACGGGAATGAAGTAACCGGCAGTATTCTCTGCTGTTTAAGGTTTATGATATCATATTGTTTTCACTGGTTAAATCGGGCTATCTTGTTGATCTGATTAAAGGGCTGCCCGTTGTAGCGTCATCAAATCTGGCTGGTTTTTCAGCCTAATGGACGCCCGAGCCATCTGCAATCTTTGTATTTTCGTCTTCCAGGATTATTTAGAAGTTCACTTGTTTCCCTTTATTTGATTCATTAATTTCCCAGTTACAGCTCATGGATTTCTTGCGTAACTGTTATTGAGCAGATGTCTTTAATAGCTTGTTGAGTGTCTAGATTTTTTTTTAGTCCTTAGACAACAGATTATAAATAAATATATATATATATATATATATATATATATATATATATATATATATATATATATATACATATGTGTGTGTGTGTAGTGTGTGTGTATATATATATATATATATATATATATATATATATATATATATATATATATACATATATACACACACACACATATATACACATATACAAAACTCAACTTCGAAGGAAATAAACCGCACCAATGCCAGACGTGGTATACTAATTTCCTATATATTTATTATAAAAAAAAAAAAATCCTGTCCATATTACGGTAGGACAGGAGACATATAATTATTTGTTTTTTGACTCTGTCTTTCCACAACAGGAAGCTTCAATATAAAAAATAGCTAGCTCTATGGCATTTGAAAAAGAGCAACTGATGACGATGGAAAAGGTAGTCTTACCAATCAGATCAGTATGGCTTATTTTTATTCGAGAAACTGTAGGCTACAGTTATTTTCTTTGTTTCCGGGACAGGAGTTAGTTTTATTTGTTTTCTCAGGAAAAGATATTTTTGCTGGAAAACAGGGACACTGAGTTTAACTGACTGCTACATTAAACTGCCTAACAGCGACTTAGAATATTAATTTGACCTCATACCTGTTGAAAGAGCCACGCATAGAGCCAAGAGAGTCACCCGGCACTGCATTGTGGGAGACTTGGTTGCTGAACACAGAAGTGGAATCCGAGGCGCCTTCATCCTGGTTTTTAAACGTAAACAAAAGATTCTACGCAAGCGCAATAAACAGCGATAGTGCAGAAAAAAAATCATGCCGGGCAAATGGCGCTTTCCCATGCTTAAGACGTCAGAAGAAAAACCTAAAGCATTTTGTTTTTAGCGTTTTTACTGCAATGTTCCTCATCGCCTGTTGTTTATCCTGGGAAATGTACTGAATTACCCACAACATAAACTTATGGGAACATATGAAGGTGCGTTTGTTTGATTCAGTTACGTAATGGGATTCTTTGTGCTTTTTGAGCAAAATTTTTAGGATTTCTTCGATTTTTTTTTATCTATGTTTTGAAAGCAAAATCGCAGACATTTTATCGAAGGATTTTCCATTATCTGCAAAGAAAAAATATGACATTTATAAGTGTTTGTCATTTGGAAGCAAAATTACTAACATTTTTATCGATGGTTTTCCCAATCTTTGGGTGGGAAAAAAAATAGTTCATAGAGTTATTTTTTCTTTGGAAGAAATATTTATTTTTTCCATATATTTATAGGTTCATCCATCCTTTAGAAGCAAAATTTTCTGACATTAACTTTTATTGATGTTTTTCTTTTGTTCTCTGGAAGAAAATTTCATATTTTATAGGTTTTGCAATCTTTGGAAGCAAATTTCCTGACATTTATTGAAGGGTCTTTCATTCCCCGGAAGAAAAATTGTCTGACATTGTATTGAAGCTGTTACATTCTTTGGTAGCAAAATGTCTAGCATATTATCAGTATGGCGATTAGCACTGAGCGAGAAACAGCAGTTATCTGAAGCTGTGTTCTGGTTAGACCTGTAAAGACGTCACACGTATCTTCCTTTTCCAACAATCACGATCATGTACCGCATCTATCAACGCAGCGAGAATCTCATGTATATATTTGTATGTAGAATTTCCTGGCCTTTTCGCCAATATATACTTTATCACTGTATGCACATTACGTCTCTTATTATTGCTATTTGATTGACTGTTAACGAACGCAAATTGCTCTCACTCAGCGTAAGGGTCACGTAAGTCGAAGGTCGGGCACTCTGTTTCCGTCCGCACGCTGCTATGTACACCTGTGCCCGGGTAAATAAATTACTTACGGGCTGCTCTAGGATTAAGAGCCCGTGCTGGCACAAGGCCAGCTAAATCTGAAACAACAACAAATAAATTAGTCAGTACCCAGTTCTGTCTCTTTGACCTCACAGACCTAAGAAGCTGGAAAAGTTGCTGATTTTTCCACCTAATTCCAGTAACTAAAAGTAACACACTAATTAGGCCTGTTCCTTAGCCTAAAAGACTGTAGAGGTGGCATCCTGCATATCTCTCTCTGTAGGAAGGATTCGCAAAGCATACAAATATAAAAAAAAATCTCATAAAAGTGAAATTAAATAACACCAAAGTGCTGACGCAAATAAACGTCCAGATAACGGTTCATAGTATAAGAATAAAAATTATAAGATAAAAATCTTTCCTCCCCACTCACCCCGTCCCCGTAAACAGAAATAAACAGTGTAAATCCACAGATGTCATATTAAAGTTAATTGTCGTTACAGGACCCTAATGTCAATGGATCTTTGGCTGAATGTTGCTTGGTCATGGTGTGTCTCGTGGGAGCGAGGTTCCTTGATGACATAAGTCTAGCTGATTTTGATAACAATGAACAAGTTTTTTTATGTCCTTGATGAATGCGTGGCATTTAGTCTTTATAAGAAACGAAAATTTATCATGATGCTTTACGAAGATAGGGATAGAAGAGATGAATTGAACTAATACTGCGTAGATGCTATGTTAGTGTGTAACATTTAGTCTTTATAAAGATTTGGAATGTTATGGTTTTGCCTTAGAAACCTTGTTGTGCTTAAGAGTTCTTAACTAGGAACCTGGGAGTGCTTAGAGGTTCTTTGCTAGAATCCTTGGAGAGCGCAGATGCTCTTTGTTAGAAATCTTATAGTGCTTAGTGGTCTTCGTTGTTCAATTTGGAGTGTCAGGCTATTTACCTTAGAGTGCTTAGAAGCGCATTGTTAGGAATCATGAAATACAAGCTCTATTAGAAACCTATGGTTGCGTAGATGACCTTTATAAGGAACTTAGGAGTGGTCAGAAGCTCTTTCATCTAAACATTTTGGTCTTACAGGTGCTTCATTAAGAATTTCAGGTTGCGTCGACTCATTCGTAACCTTGGACGGTTAAGAGACTTCATTAGAAAGTTTGGGGTATTTATATTCTTCATTTGAAATGTTGGAGTGTTTAGAGCCTCTTCATTAGGAAATTTTGAGCTCTTAGACTGATGATCGGTAGCCCCTGAGGGCTTAAGGGCTTAGCACTTTCGGTCAGGGTGAAGAGGTCCCAGAAACCTAAGGAATTTGTTTTGAAATGACGAGGACCCCTACCGTCAACAGAACCAGGATGCCTAATATCATACTGTGAATAGGCTACAAAGCAGATCCGAAGCTGGTATAAGGCCAATGTAATGTAACAACAATCGCGTTGAAGTCACGAGAACAAAAAGATTCGAAAACAAAAGAGGAAAGTCCTCTGCCCCTGGTTGTATCAGCTGGGTCACTTTGTAAGGACGGGATTGAATGACATACTGGCTGGGTGTTGACTGGTTTATTGGTAGTTTCTTACTGAATGAATGTACAGAATCTTCGAAGATATTGGCGTGTGTGAGCGGTAAAGTAGCATCTACACACAGACAGGGGGAAACAGAGGTAATGATTTGGGCATCTGTGTTTGTCGGCAGACAAACAGATGGCGATTGTGAGAGAGACAATAAACGTACAGTAATAAAACACATATCAATGGAAAGGCCAGGACATTCTACATGTGGCCAATTGCATGAGATCCGAGACAGATTAATGAATACAATGCAGTAGCATAATATATGTGAAATGGTGAGACTGTAAGAGCCCGACGCTGCCTCTTCCAAACACGTGTGTGTTCGTCAATCGTCATCATCACGGAGTGGGACAGGGACAAACAGGAGCGTCTCCGTTCTCTTTCTCTACAGGAACGCGATTTCAACCATACAATATTTCCGTCTGTTTCTCCCCTAAGCATTGTTGTCTTAATGTATGTGCAATCACCACTACTTGCATTGCCATGCAAGCATTCTAATCATGTACTCACAATGTTCCAACGAATCTTCTGTATCAACTGTATGTGTGTTTCTGTTTGTGAAGACGCCAGATGTCTCTCCATTTCACATATATTATGCTACTGCATTGTATCCATTAATCTGTCTCGAATCTCATGCAATTGGCCATGTGTAGAATTTCCTGGCTTTTCCATTGATGTATATTTCATCACTGAATGTTTAATTATGTCTCTTGATGTGTTTGTCGGTAGACAAACAGATGGCTATCGCCATCTGTTTGTATACCGACAAACACAGATGCCCGAGCCTGTACCTCTGTTTTTACCTGTCTGCGTGTAGACGCTACCTTACCGCTCGCACGCGTCAATAACATCTTCGAAGATTCTGTACATTTTCACCCCCACCAAAATCACTTTCATGTATCATAATAAAGTTTTCATTAACCTACCCATCTCACAGGCTCATCATCAACAATTCAACATAGAGTTACGGGCTGCTCTAGGAGCAAGAGCCCATGCTGGCACAAGGCCAGCTAAATCTAAAACAACAACATGTTCATTTATCTCAGTAAGGAACTACCAATAAACCAGTAAACACCCAGCAAGTATGTCACCAATCCCCAGTCCCACACTGGTGACCCTGGAGTGACCAAGGACCCGGCCGACCAAGATGACGACCCACGCGCCGACAGACCATTCGCCGCCTCGCTGTTTCAGCCGTTCCTGAGTTCTCAGTGAAGTCCGACCTCAGAGATTACCCACCCCACCACCCCACCACCGAGCCCTGGATACTCTCCCAGGAAACCTGAAGCCGCCCTCTCTTCGACTCGCAGGACGAGCTGACCAACGAAGGACCAGCCACGTCATCCTTCAGCCGCTGCCGCCCCTCCCGAGCTGGCTACCAAGGATCAGCTGCCGTCATCCTTCAGCCCTCGAGCCGGCCACCGAAGGATCATCCGACGTCACCCTTCAACCCGCTCCCGTCCTCCTCGAGCTCTTGCTGGCCGGCGCCACCCTTCAGCCTCCTACCCGCCCCTAGCCCAAGCCCTTCAAGCCAACTACAATTGTCGGCAAGACAATTTCCGCATAGATGCCTTGCTTGCGGGGGGAACATTGTAAGAGCCCGTCGCCGTCTCTTCCAAACAATGACAATCAGACGTTACCCACGTCTTGGGGGAGAGTATTTGTAAGAGCCCGACGCTGCCTCTTCCAAACACGTGTGTTCGTCAATCGTCATCATCGGAGTGGACAGGACAAAACAGGAGCGTCTCGTTCTCTTTCTCTACAGGAACGCGATTTCAACCATACAATATTTCCGTCTGTTTCTCCCTAAGCATTGTTGTCTTAATGTATGTGCAATCACCACTACTTGCATTGCCATGCAAGCATTCTAATCATGTACTCATAATGTTCCAACGAATCTTCTGTATCAAACTGTGTGTGTTTCTGTTTGTGAAGACGCCAAATGTCTCTCCATTTCACATATATTATGCTATTGCATTGTATCCATTAATCTGTCTCGAATCTTATGCAATTGGCCATGTGTAGAATTTCCTGGCTTTTCCATTGATGTATATTTCATCACTGAGTGTTTAATTATGTCTCTTGATATCGCCATCTGTTTGTCTACCGGCAAACACAGATGCCCGAGCCTGTACCTCTGTTTTTACCTGTCTGCGTGTAGACGCTACTGCACCGCCAGCAACACAATAACATCTTCGAAGATTCTGTACATTTCCCCCACCAAAATCACTTTCATGTATCATAATAAAGTTTTCATTAACCTACCCATCTCACAGGCTCATCATCAACACCAACATAGAGTTACGGCTGCTCTAGGAGCAAGAGCCCGTGCTGGCACAAGGCCAGCTAAATCTAAAACAACAACATGTTCATTTATCTCAGTAAGGAACTACCAATAAACCAGTAAACACCCAGCAAGTATGTCACTCAATCCCCAGTCCTTACACTGGTGACCCCGGAGTGACCCGAAGGACCCGGCCGACCCAAGATGACGACCCACGCGCCGACAGACCATTCGCCGCCTCGCTGTTTCCCGCCGTTCCTGAGTTCTCAGAAGAAGTCCGACCAGAGATTACCCACCACCCCACCACCGGAGCTCCTGGATACCTCCCCAGGAAACCTGAAGCGCCCCGCACTCGTGAGGGACGAGCTGACCAACGGCGACCAGCCACGCCATCCTTCAGCCGCTGCCGCCCCTCCCGAGCTGGCTACCAAGGATCAGCTGCCGTCATCCTTCAGCCCTCGAGCCGCCACCGGCGATCATCCGACGTCACCAACCCGCTCCCGTCCTCCGAGCTCTTGCTGGCCGGCGCCACCCTTCAGCCTCCTACCCGCCCCTAGCCCTAAGCCCTTGAAGCCAACTACAATTGTCGGTAAACACAATTTCCGATAGATGCCTTGCTTGCGGGGAACATTGTAAGAGCCCGTCGCCGTCTCTTCCAAACAATGACAATCAGACGTTACCCACGTCTTGGGGAGAGATTTGAAGAGCCCGACGCTGCCTCTTCCAAACACGTGTGTTCGCTCAATCGCCATCATCGGAGGACAGGACAAAACAGGAGCGCCTCGTTCTCTTTCTCTACAGGAACGCCGATTTCAACCATACAATATTTCCGTCTGTTTCTCCTGCATTGTTGTCTTAATGTATGTGCAATCACCACTACTTGCATTGCCATGCAAGCATTCTAATCATGTACTCATAATGTTCCAACGAATCTTCTGTATCAAACTGTGTGTGTTTCTGTTTGTGAAGACGCCAAATGTCTCTCCATTTCACATATATTATGCTATTGCATTGTATCCATTAATCTGTCTCGAATCTTATGCAATTGGCCATGTGTAGAATTTCCTGGCTTTTCCATTGATGTATATTTCATCACTGAGTGTTTAATTATGTCTCTTGATATCGCCATCTGTTTGTCTACCGGCAAACACAGATGCCCGAGCCTGTACCTCTGTTTTTACCTGTCTGCGTGTAGACGCTACCTTACCGCTCGCACGCGTCAATAACATCTTCGAAGATTCTGTACATTTTCACCCCCACCAAAATCACTTTCATGTATCATAATAAAGTTTTCATTAACCTACCCATCTCACAGGCTCATCATCAACAATTCAACATAGAGTTACGGGCTGCTCTAGGAGCAAGAGCCCGTGCTGGCACAAGGCCAGCTAAATCTAAAACAACAACATGTTCATTTATCTCAGTAAGGAACTACCAATAAACCAGTAAACACCCAGCAAGTATGTCACTCAATCCCCAGTCCTTACACTGGTGACCCCGGAGTGACCCGAAGGACCCGGCCGACCCAAGATGACGACCCACGCGCCGACAGACCATTCGCCGCCTCGCTGTTTCCCGCCGTTCCTGAGTTCTCAGTAGAAGTCCGACCCTCAGAGATTACCCACCCCACCACCCCACCACCGGAGCCCTGGATACCTCCCCCAGGAAACCTGAAGCCGCCCCCGCACTCGTACAGGACGAGCTGACCAACGAAGGACCAGCCACGTCATCCTTCAGCCGCTGCCGCCCCTCCCGAGCTGGCTACCAAGGATCAGCTGCCGTCATCCTTCAGCCCTCGAGCCGGCCACCGAAGGATCATCCGACGTCACCCTTCAACCCGCCCTGTCCTCCTCGAGCTCCTTGCTGGCCGGGCGCCACCCTTCAGCCTCCTACCCGCCCCTAGCCCAAGCCCTTCAAGCCAACTCACAATTGTCGGCAAGACAATTTCGCATAGATGCCTTGGTTATGCTTGGGGGGAACATTGTAAGAGCCTCCGCCCTGACGCTCTCTTCCAAACACGACAACAGACGTTACCCACGTCTTGGGGGAGAGTATTTGTAAGAGCCCGACGCTGCCTCTTCCAAACACGTGTGTTCGTCAATCGTCATCATCGGAGTGGACAGGACAAAACAGGAGCGTCTCGTTCTCTTTCTCTACAGGAACGCGATTTCAACCATACAATATTTCCGTCTGTTTCTCCCTAAGCATTGTTGTCTTAATGTATGTGCAATCACCACTACTTGCATTGCCATGCAAGCATTCTAATCATGTACTCATAATGTTCCAACGAATCTTCTGTATCAAACTGTGTGTGTTTCTGTTTGTGAAGACGCCAAATGTCTCTCCATTTCACATATATTATGCTATTGCATTGTATCCATTAATCTGTCTCGAATCTTATGCAATTGGCCATGTGTAGAATTTCCTGGCTTTTCCATTGATGTATATTTCATCACTGAGTGTTTAATTATGTCTTGATATCGCCATCTGTTTGTCTGCCGCAAACACAGATGCCCGAGCCTGTACTCTGTTTTTACCTGTCTGCGCAGACGCTACCTACCGCTCGCACGCTACAATAACATCTTCTGAAGATTCTGCATTTTCAAATTTCACCAAAATCACTTTCATGTATCATAATAAAGTTTTCATTAACCTACCCATCTCACAGGCTCATCATCAACAATTCAACATAGAGTTACGGGGCTGCTCTAGGAGCAAGATCTGCTGGCACAAGGCCAGCTTCTAAAACAACAACATGTTCATTTATCTCAGTAAGGAACTACCAATAAACCAGTAAACACTCAGCAAGTATGTCACTCAACCCCAGTCCTTACACTGGTGACCCGAGGACCCGAAGGACCCGGCCGACCTAAGATGACGACCACGCTACCGACAGACCATTCGCCCTCGCCATTTCCTGCCGTTCCTGAGTTCCTCAGTAGTCCGACCCTCAGAGATTACCCACCCCACCACCACCGGGAGCCCTGATACCTCCTCCAGGAAACCTGAAGCTGCCTCAAGACTGCAGACAGGACGAGCTGACCAACGGCGACCAGCCACGTCATCCTTCAGCCGCTGCGCCTCCCGAGCTGGCTACCAAGGATCAGCTGCCGTCATCCTTCAGCCCCTCGAGCCGGCCACCGAAGGATCATCCGACGTCACCCTTCAACCCGCCTCCCGTCCTCCTCGAGCTCTTGCTGGCCGGGCGCCACCCTTCAGCCTCCTACCCGCCCCCTAGCCCAAGCCCTTCGAGCTAACTACAATTGTCGGCAAGACAATTTCCGCATAGATGCCTTGCTTGCGGGGGGAACATTGTAAGAGCCCGTCGCCGTCTCTTCCAAACACTGACAATCAGACGTTACCCACGTCTTGGGGGAGAGTATTTGTAAGAGCCCGACGCTGCCTCTTCCAAACACGTGTGTTCGCCAATCACATCATCGGAGTGGACAGGACAAAACAGGAGCGCCTCGTTCTCTTTCTACAGGAACGCGATTTCAACCATACAATATTTCCGTCTGTTTCTCCCTAAGCATTGTTGTCTTAATGTATGTAATCACCACTACTTGCATTGCCATGCAAGCATTCTAATCATGTACTCATAATGTTCCAACGAATCTTCTGTATCAAACTGTGTGTGTTTTCTGTTTGTGAAGACGCCAAATGTCTCTCCATTTCACATTATTATGCTATTGCATTGTATCCATTAATCTGTCTCGAATCTTATGCAATTGGCCATGTGTAGAATTTCTGGCTTTTCCATTGATGTTTATATTTCATCACTGAGTGTTTAATTATGTCTCTGATATCGCCATCTGTTTGTTCACCGCAAAACACAGATGCCCGACCCTGTACTCTGTTTTTACCTGTCTGGCGTGTAGAGATCGCTTACCTTACCGCCGCACGCTTAATAACATCTTCAAGATTCTGTTACATTTTCACCCCACCAAAATCACTTCATGTATCATAATAAAAGTTTTCATTAACCTACCCATCTCACAGGCTCATCATCAACAATTCAACATAGAGTTACGGGCGCTCTAGAGCAGAGCCGATGCTACTGGCACAAGGCCAGCTAAATCTAAAAACAACAACATGTTCATTTATCTCAGTAAGGAACTACCAATAAACCAGTAAACACCCAGCAAGTATGTCACCTAATCCCCAGTCCTTACACTGGTGACCCCGGGAGGACCCAAGGACCCGGCCGACTCAAGATGACGACCCACGCCCGACAGACCATTCCGCCGCCTCGCTGTTTCCCCGCCGCTCCTGAGTTCTCAGTAGAAGTCCGACCCTCAGAGATTACCCCACCACCACACCCACCACCGGAGCCTGGATACCTCCCCCAGGAAACCTGAAGCCGCTCGCACTGCACCAGGACGAGCCGACCAACGAAGGACCAGCCACGCCATCCTTCAGCCGCTGCCGCCTCCCGAGCTGGCTACCAAGGATCAGCTGCCGTCATCCTTCAGCCTCGAGCCGGCCACCGGTTGATCATCCACGCCACCCTTCAACCCGCCCCGCCCTCCTCCCGAGCTCTTGCTGGCCGGGCGCCACCCTTCAGCCTCCTACCCGCCCAGCCCAAGCCCTTCACCAATCTACAATTGTCGGCAAGACACCCTGCATAGATGCCTTGCTTGTGGGGGGAACATTGTAAGAGCCTGTCGCCTCTCCTTCCAAACACGACAATCAGACGTTACCCACGTCTTGGGAGAGATTTTGTAGAGCACGCCGCCTCTTCCAAACACGTGTGTTCGCCAATCGTCATCATCGGGAGGACAGGACAAAACAGGAGCCGCCTCGTTCTTCTTTCTCTACAGGAACGCGATTTCAACCATACAATATTTCCGTCTGTTTCTCCCAAGCATTGTTGTTTAATGTATGTGCAATCACCACTACTTGCATTGCCATGCAAGCATTCTAATCATGTACTCATATGTTCCAACGAATCTTCTGTATCAAACTGTGTGTGTTTCTGTTTGTGAAGACGCCAAATGTCTCTCCATTTCTACATATATTATGCTGTGCATTGTATCCATTAATCTGTCTCAAATCTTGCAATTGGCCATGTGTAGAATTTCCTGGCTTTTTCCATTGATGTATATTTCATCACTGAGTGTTTAATTATGTCTCTTGATATCGCCATCTGTTTGTCACTACCGCAACACAGATGCCCGAGCCTGTACCTCTGTTTTTACCTGTCTGCGTAGACGCTACCTTTTTCATCGCCAATAACATCTTCAAGAACATCTGTACATTTTCACCCCCACCAAAATCACTTTCATGTATCATAATAAAGTTTTCATTAACCTACCCATCTCACAGGCTCATCATCAACAATTCAACATAGAGTTACGGGCTGCTCTAGGAGCAGAGCCCGTGCTGGCACAAGGCCAGCTAAATCTAAAACAACAACATGTTCATTTATCTCCCAGTAAGGAACTACCAATAAAACCAGTAAACACCAGCAAGTATGTCACTCAATCCCCAGTCCTTACACTGGTGACCGAGGACGAAGGACCGGCCGACCCAAGATGACGACCCACGCGACCAGACCATTCGGGCCTCCGCTGTTTCCCGCCGTTCCTGAGTTCTCAGTAGAAGTCCGACCCTCAGAGATTACCACCCCACCACCCCACCACCGGAGCCCTGGATACCTCCCCAGGAAACCTGAAGCCGCCCCGCACTTCGTACAGGGGATTGAGCTGACCAACGTAGGACCAGCCGCCATCTCCAGCCGCTGCCGCCTCCCAGCTGGCTACCAAGGATCAGCTGCCGTCGTCCTTCAGCCCTCGAGCCGCCACCGGCGATCATCCGACGTCACCTTCAACCCGCTCCATGCTCCTCGAGCTCTTGCTGGCCGGCGCCACCCTTCAGCCTCCTACCCGCTTCTAGCCCAAGCCCTTCAAGCCAACTCACAATTGTCGGCAAGACAATTTCGCGATAGATGCCTTGCTTGGGCGGGGGAACATTGTGGAGCCGTCGCCGTTCTTCCAACACGACAATCAGACGCTACCACGTCTTGGGGGAGAGTATTTGTAGAGAGTCACGCTGCCTCTTCCAAACACGTGGCCCGCCAATCGTCATCATCGGGGTGGACAGGACAAACAGGAGCCGCTCTCGTTCTCTTTCTCTACAGGAACGCGATTTCAACCATACAATATTTCCGTCTCGTTTCTCCTAAGCATTGTTGTCTTAATGTATGTGCAATCACCACTACTTGCATTGCCATGCAAGCATTCTAATCATGTACTACAATGTTCCAACGATCTTCTGTATCAAACTGTGTTGTTTCTGTTTGTGAAGACGCCAAATGTCTCTCCATTTCACATATATTATGCTATTGCATTGCATCCATTAATCTGTCTCGAATCTTATGCAATGGCCATGTAGAATTTCCTGGCTTTTCCATTGATGTATATTTCATCACTGAGTGTTTAATTATGTCTCTTGATATCGCCATCTGTTTGTCTACCGCAAACACAGATGCCCGAGCTGTACCTCTGTTTTTACCTGTCTGGCGTAGACGCTACCCTTACCGCATTCACGCCAATAACATCTTCGAAGATTCTGTACATTTTCACCCCCACCAAAATCACTTTCATGTATCATAATAAAAGTTTTCATTAACCCCACCCATCTCACAGGCTCATCATCAACAATTCAACATAGGGTTACTGCTCTAGGAGCAGATTTCTTTCAAGGCCAGCTAAATCTAAAACAACAACATGTTCATTTATCTCAGTAAGGAACTACCAATAAACCAGTAAACACCAGCAAGTATGTCACTCAATCCCCAGTCCTTACACTGGTGACCCCGGAGGACCCAAGGACCCGGCCGACCAAGATGACGCGACGCCACGACAGACCATTCGCCGCCTCGCTGTTTCCGCGTTCTGAGTTCTCAGTAGAAGTCCGACCCTCAGAGATTACCCACCCCACCACCCCACCACCGGAGCCCTGGATACTCCCAGGGAAACCTGAAGCCGCCCCCGCACTCGTACAGGACGAGCTGACCAACGAAGGACCAGCCACGTCATCCTTCAGCCGCTGCCGCCCCTCCCGAGCTGGCTACCAAGGATCAGCTGCCATCATCCTTCAGCCCTCGAGCCGCCACCGAAGAGATCATCCGACGCCACCCTTCAACCCGCCTCCCCGTCCTCCTCGAGCTCTGCTGGCCGTGGCGCCACCCTTCAGCCTCCTACCCGCTAGCCCAAGCCCTCTAAGCCAACTGACAATTGTCGGTAAGACAATTTCCGTGATAGATGCCTTGTTTATGGGGAACATTGTAAGAGCCCACGCGCCGTCTCTTCCAAACACGACAATCAGACGTTACCACGTCTTGGGGGAGAGTATTTGTAAGAGTTCGACGCTGCCTCTTCCAAACACGTGTGTTCGTCCAATCGTCATCATCGGAGTGGACAGGACAAAACAGGAGCGCTCGTTCTCTTTCTCTACAGGAACGCGATTTCAACCATACAATATTTCCGTCTGTTTCTCCCCTAAACATTGTTGTCTTAATGTATGCAATCGCACCACTACTTGCATTGCCATGCAAGCATTCTAATCATGTACCAAATGTTCCAACGAATCTTCTGTATCAAACTGTGTGTGTTTCTGTTTGTGAAGACGCTAAATGTCTCTCCATTTCACATATATTATGCTGTTGCATTGTATCCATTAATCTGTCTCGAATTCATGCAATTGGCCATGTGTAGAATTTCCTGGTTTTTCCATTGATGTATATTTCATCACTGAGAGTGTTTAATTATGTCTCTGATATCGCCATCTGTTTGTCTACCGCAACACAGATGCCCGAGCCACCTCTGTTTTTACCTGTCTGCGCAGACGCTTACCTTACCGCGCCGCGCGTCAATAACATCTTCAAGATTCTGTACATTTTCACCCCACCAAAAATCACTTTCATGTATCATAATAAAGCTTCATTAACCTACCCATCTCTACAGGCTCATCATCAACAATTCAACATAGAGTTACTACGGGCTGCTCTAGAGCAAGAGTCTGTGTTGGCACAAGGCCAGCTAAATCTAAAACAACAACATGTTCATTTATCTCAATAAGGAACTACCAATAAAACCAGTAAACACCCAGCAAGTATGTCACTCAATCCCCAGTCCTTACACTGCACCCCGGAGTGACCAAGGACCCGGCCGACCCAAGATGACGACTCCACGCGCCGACAGACCATTCGCCGCCTCAGCTGTTTCGCCGTTCCTGAGTTCTCAGTGGTAGAAGTCCGACCTCAGAGATTACCCACCCCACCACCCCACCACCGGAGCCTGATACCTCCCAGGAAACCTGAAGCCGCCCCCGCACTCGTACAGGACGCGAGCGACCAACGAAGGACCAGCCACGTCATCTCAGCCGCGCCGCCGAGCTGGCTACCAAGGATCAGCTGCCGCCATCCTTCAGCCCTCGAGCCGCCACCGGCGATCATCCGACGTCACCCTTCAACCCGCTCCCGTCCTCCTCGAGCTCTTGCTGGCCGGGCGCTCACCCTTCAGCCTCCTACCCGCCCTAGCCCAAGCCCTTCAAACCAACTAGCAATTGTCGGCAAGACAATTTCCGCATAGATGCTTGCTTGCTTATGGGGGAACATTGTAAGAGCCCGTCGCCGTCTCTTCCAAACACGACAATCAGCGTTACCCACGCCTTGGGGGAGAGTATTTAGGCGGCCCTGCGCTGCCCTTCCAAACACGGTGTGTTCGCCAATCGTCATCATCGGAGGGACAGGACAAACACAGGAGCGCCTCGTTCTCTTTCTACAGGAACGCGATTTCAACCATACAATATTTCCCGTCTGTTTCTCCCTAAGCATTGTTGTCTTAATGTATGTGCAATCACCACTACTTGCATTGCCATGCAAGCATTCTAATCATGTACTCATAATGTTCCAACGAATCTTCTGTATCAAACTGTGTGTGTTTCTGTTTGTGAAGACGCCAAATGTCTCTCCATTTCACATATATTATGCTATTGCATTGTCCATTAATCTGTCTCGAATCTTATGCAATTGGCCATGTGTAGAATTTCCTGGCTTTTTCCATTGATGTATATTTCATCACTGAGTGTTTAATTATGTCTCTTGATATCGCTTATCTGTTTGTCTACCCGGCAAACACAGATGCCCGGAGCCTGTACCTCTGTTTTTACCTGTCTGCGTGTAGACGCCACTTTACCAAGACGCCAATAACATCTTCAAGATTCTGTACATTTTCACCCCCACCAAAATCACTTTCATGTATCATAACAAAGTTTTCATTAACCTACCCATCTCACAGGCTCATCATCAACAATTAACATAGAGTTACGGGCTGCTCTAGAGCAAGAGCCTGTGCTGGCACAAGGCCAGCTAAATCTAAAACAACAACATGTTCATTTATCTCAGTAAGGAACTACCAATAAAACCAGTAAACACCCAGCAAGTATGTCACTCAATCCCCAGTCCTTACACTGGTGACCCGGAGTGACCAAGGACCGGCCGACCCAAGATGACGACTCCACGCCAACGACAGACCATTCGCCTCGCCCGCTGTTTCCCGCCGTTCCTGAGTTCTCAGTAGAAGTCCGACCCTCAGAGATTACCCACCCCACCACCCCACCACCGGAGCCCTGGATACCTCCCCCAGGAAACCTGAAGCCGCCCCCGCACTCGTACAGGACGAGCTGACCAACGAAGGACCAGCCACGCGTCATCCTTCAGCCGCTGCCGCCCCTCCCGAGCTGGCTACCAAGATCAGCTGCCGTCATCCTTCAGCCCCGAGCCGCCACCGGGGATCATCCGACGTCACCCTTCAACCTGCTCCCGTCCTCCTCGAGCTCTGCTGGCCGGGCGCCACCCTTCAGCCTCCTACCCGCCCCAGCCCAAGCCCTTCAAGCCAACTACAATTGTCGGCAAGACAATTTCCGCATAGATGCCTTGCTTGCGGGGGAACATTGTAAGAGCCCGTCGCCGTCTCTTCCAAACAATGACAATCAGACGTTACCCACGTCTTGGGGGAGAGTATTTGTAAGAGCCCGACGCTGCCTCTTCCAAACACGTGTGTTCGTCAATCGTCATCATCGGAGTGGACAGGACAAAACAGAGCGCTCTCGTTTCTCTTCTCTACAGGAACGCGATTTCAACCATACAATATTTCCGTCTGTTTCTCCCTAAGCATTGTTGTCTTAATGTATGTGCAATCACCACTACTTGCATTGCCATGCAAGCATTCTAATCATGTACTCATAATAAACCAAACGAATCTTCTGTATCAAACTGTGTGTGTTCTGTTTGTGAAGACGCCAAATGTCTCTCCATTTCACATATATTATGCTATTGCATTGTATCCATTAATCTGTCTCGAATCTTATGCAATGGCCATGTGTAGAATTTCCTGGCTTTTCCATTGATGTATATTTCATCACTGGAGTGTTTAATTATGTCTCTTGATATCGCCATCTGTTTGTCTACCGGCAAACACAGATGCCCGAGCCTGTACCTCTGTTTTTACCTGTCTGCGTGTAGACGCTACCTTACCGCTCGCACGCGTCAATAACATCTTCGAAGATTCTGTACATTTTCACCCCCACCAAACTCACTTTCATGTATCATAATAAAGTTTTCATTAACCTACCCATCTCACAGGCTCATCATCAACATAGAGTTACGGGCTGCTCTAGGAGCAAGAGCCCGTGCTGGCACAAGGCCAGCTAAATCTAAAACAACAACATTGTACATTTATCTCAGTAAGGAACTACCATTAAACCAGTAAACACCCAGCCAGTATGTCACTCAATCCCCAGTCCTTACAAGACGTTTGGCTTCTTCACAAACAGAAACATACATACTGTTTGATGCAGAAGATTCGGTGGAACATTATGAGTACATGATTAGAATGCTTGCATGGCAATGCAAGTAGTGGTGATTGTACATAAATCAAGACAACAATGTTTAGGGAGAAACAGACGGAAATATTGTATGGTTGAAGTCGCGTTCCGTCAGGGAAAGAAAACGAGATGCTCTTGTACTGTCTTGTCCCCTCCGATGGATGACGAACACACACGTGTGTTTGGAAGAGACTGTGTTGGGGCGACAGTCTCTTGCAACTTCAGAGGGCGTTGGGGCGACAGTCTCTTGCAACTTCAGAGGGCGTTATTTAGTCGCCTGATGTCGGATTTTGGTTAAATCCTGGGCTATGGTAGTTTATGCCAAGGCCTTTCCTTAATATTGCGACTGATTTTCTTCGCTTGGGGACGCACTTAAGCACACTTTTGTTTTCTTTCCCTCGTTGACTTTCGTGGTATGGCACGCTTATTTCAGCAACCATTTTTTTTATTGGATACCCTATTAGCTATATCTATTCAACCTGACTCCTACGTTATTCTTTGCCAGATAAGTTCATGATATTTCAATTCACTCAGTAAAACGTATAACTGCTATAGATAAAATTTAGAAATCAGTAACGGCTCTATAAAGCTTTGTGCTTTCATATTGCTTTGCTTACGTTCTAAAATTTATTCATGCTTAGAATCCAGGGCAATATTCATTAAAATTATGTCTTGCATCTTTATCTTCGTAATATTTCACAAACAGGTTTGGCACAGAAAAGGCCTAAAATGCTGACCTTCTGGGTCATTGGGAAGGGGATTCCAATGCAAGCTGCATATCAACGTCCAGTATTTTACAGCCTTAGTTCTCAGAACCCGTGAAGGATTGCAACTTGCGTGTATGATTTTGTGGACTGTCTAATAATGTTAGATGCTTTTTTTTTAGAGATATAAAGAATTGTCACCATAAAGGCAAAATTGCCCTTCATTCTTGGAAGTTAGATGTTGATGGTGACGATAAGAATTTTTAATGCTTGAGGTAGAGATCATCCGAGAGAGAGAGAGAGAGAGAGAGAGAGAGAGAGAGAGAGAGAGAGAGAGAGAGAGAGAGAGAGGGTTTTTTCTTTATCCACGTTTCATCACTCAGTGTGTTAATATGTTAATGCTCTTTCAGTTGCCCGTACTCCCAAGACTAGACATTCAGATCAACTCAGATAGCTGTTTCCTTTAGCGCATATTGGCCTTATACCAGCAAGGACTCTCGACAGAGGAGATGAAAAGAACTGCACAAATAACCAAACTGAAAAGCTTTATTGACACGCATGATCGTCCTTGAATATCTAAGCAGTCGAGTCACCGAAAAACCAACGTCGATTTTCTTTCGTCCAGATTAGACGGCGTGCTCCTCGATCCAGTCCCGGAAGTAGGCAACTTCTGTGTAGACTCCAGGGTAGTTGGGGCGAGCGCACCCGTACCCCCAGGAGACGATTCCGTGGAGTTTTCCTCCGCAGACGAAGGGACCGCCGGAGTCTCCCTGGCAGGTGTCCTTGCCGCCCTCGGGGTATCCTGCGCACAGCATGGAGTCGACGATGTCAGAGGCACCGTAAGACTCTCGGCAACTTTCGTCAGCGACGACGGGCACATCCACCTGCAAGAGAAAGACAGCGACGTGCCGTTAGCGGGACGCGTGCGCGACTCAACAGCTGAATGTGGAACGTGCTGGTAATGATGTGCCCGTTAATGATCTCACTGTAAAGTAGAGGGTCGGATGTGGTGTTAATGGTGCATTTGTCTTTTGATGACATAAATAAATGTGAGAAAATCGTGGAAAAAGAGCCGTACTGATGATGCTGGATATGCAGATGACGCCAACCAAAAACTGGAAACAGTCCTGTTGTAAACTTGCTTACATAAAAGAATTGCGTTTGTTGTTTGAACTATAACTAGTTGGATTGGACAGAATGGAATCAGTTACTAATACAGTTTTCACCTATTGTTATTGTTATCATTATTTAATATGAAAATACATTTTATTGGAATGAACTATAAGAGCATGCAGTAAGTTTTGCCCAACGAAGTTTCGTAGATAAAATTAATGGAGACTATAAGTAAGAATAAGCTTTCAGTATTCGGGAAATTACGTAAAATGACGTCATCGCTTTACAGACTTTAAGAAGATTATTGTTGCAGGGAGTCAGCTGGCTCAGGCAGTCTTTTCCTACTCATCACGTCCAGGATGTAGAGTTTTCTACCTTCCTTTGTGTGTCCTAGGCTATCTAACCTGCCTCCGCCGGGGGTAGAAAAGGGAATTAGGTTGCCCGTCACATTGTCCATGGCTTTTCCCCGCCCCCCATCTAAAAAAAAAATGCATCTTAAAGATGAAAAATTTAAAGAGAAACGCGGAAAGACAAAAGGCGTCTTTTGAACTGAAATGAGTCACCTTTCGGAGTTTGTCTGGCAGGGAGCCGCCCTCGCTAGTCGTGCCCCATCCGGTGGTGGTACAGACAGTGCCAGGTTCGACTAACTCCAGCTGGGCTGGGAGCTCGATTGCCTTGACCATGTCGTTGATCACCAAGGGCGTGGACAGCTTGATGAGGGCGACGTCGTTCTCCATCGACTTGGTGTCAAAACTCTCGTGGGCGGTCAGAGCTTCAGCGTCGATGGTCTGCTCGTCGCCTGATTCGACACTCAAGTCGTATTCCCCAGCGACAACTACGACGTCGCTGGCTCCTAGGCTGATGTGGGGAGAAAGTGCCTGGTTAATGATGCTGGTTTTAAGTACGAGAAATGACTACCTCAGTCCAACCCACTTGTATTTATGATTGTAAGGCATTTATGTGTGTATTAGGACAATGTTGATGATTAGTGCGTGTTTTCATGGCTGGCTGTTTCCTTAAAGGGAACGAAAACTCGTTTTTTGAAATCTACATTCCTACAGGCAAACTTTTAATGAAGGAGTAGCGCTTCAGTTGTGCTAATAATTAAAAGCAAAATATTAGCTGATTGGTGAATAGTTTGTTGATAATCTAATAAAGATTTCCGTATCGAAGAAGAAGAAGAAGAAGAAGAAGAAGGAGGATGGGGAGGGGGAGGAGGAGGAGAAGAGTGTTTAATGTTTAAAACGAGAGTTTAGTCGTGTCCAGACTGCGCTCACTGTGGTGGCTGCAGTAAGATTTTAGTAATGAAATCGAATGTCACAAATTTTGATACAATTCAGTAGAACTTTTCAGGGCAGAGAAAGAGATTTGTGTGTGCTGAAATTCTACAAAATAAAATTATTCATCTCTCTCTCTCTCTCTCTCTCTCTCTCTCTCTCTCTCTCTCTCTCTCTCTCTCTCTCTTTGAGACCACATAGCCTACCCTTCAGTGCAGTGAGCGGCGGTGATGACGTAATTCTCGTTGTAGACGGAGCCACCGCAGGAGTGATACCTTCCGAAGATGCTGTTAACCTGCATTGAAATCTGGTGGGGGAATTCTCCTGGCGCGGCCTCGTCTCCTCCAACTATTCCAATGGGAATAGGCTTCCTCCTGTAGAGTTTTGGCACCTGGGGAAGCCCTTCAGAGAGAAAAAAATACGATGGTGAGAGGCTTTTCATCCGTGCGAGTCTGTAAGAAAGGTGGGGAGGGGCCTAGGGTTATGGAACCGTAATCGTAATAAGAGTAGTAAACTTCTAATTTGTTGGAAGCTGTCGAAATGATTGATGCTGATGCATGTGACAACAAATACTGCAATGTAGAGGCTGATGTGAGGGCCCTGAGGGCCAGCCCCATACCCTTATCTAGCCCAGACCTGAAGAAAAGGAGAACTGGAGAGGGGAAGGAAACGATTTTATGAAAGACTGCAAGAGTAAGCAGTACAACGAATCAATAAGAAACTTTCCAAAGAATCACATTGCTGGGGATAAAATGATTTACGTGCTGCGTGTTAACAAGGAGTTCTTTCCGAAAGTGAAAAATAGAATTACAGTTTATTAGAATAATTATTGTAATAGAATGTGAAAGTGTAATTTTGAAACACCACTGATGAATACGGTATGATAGCACACATCGTTTTACGGAGGATCAGTTTAGTCCTCGATAAAGGAAACTGATAAATAATATAGTACTAAAATAAAAAAAAAATATATGTTATTATAACATGAAAAGTAGTGAGAGAAATTTTACGTTAATTTCACAAAAATCTAGCTAAAGAAACTCCTCCACAGTTCAGAACCAGTGGAAGTCGTTGAATCCATCCGGATCAACAGCATACCCTACCTATTGAAAGAGCCACGCACAGAGCCAGAAGAGCCAGTCGCAGAAGCATTGTGGGTGATGGAATGCCGACGAAAAGGTGCCATTCGAATCTCCCTGACCTCTTTTTATAGTGATCGTGCGCTCTTGAGCATTTGGAAGTGCGCAAGTTGCAGACTGCCCCAACCTTGTAGTGTGTCCCCAGACATGTGGTGTTTCTCACGCAGCATGATATGTCGAGGGGAAATCCTGGTTTTTGTTTTCTTTCGTCTTTTATTAAAAAGAAGGAGACATTACTTATGCACGTGCTTTCTAAAATGGACTTGGACCCAAGGGCTACATTTTCTTAAGATGTATTAGTTTTTTAAATATGTGCACAGAATACCACGCGAGGGAACAAAAGCCACGAGCTTTAATGCTGAAGCAGTCATTTGCATATTTGCACTGGTTATAAAGAAGCAAATAAATCTAATAATATATATATATATATATATATATATATATATATATATATATATATATATATATATATATATATATATGTAATGGGAAGGCATGCAATTTTTAGAACTGTCTGTTATACTGTTTGCCTTCACTTCGTAGGAAACAAGTTACCTGATATTTAACTTTGCTGGAACTTCACTTATCGTGCTCAGATGTCGGCTATCTTTCAATATTTCATAAAGTTCTTCTTTGTTAATGGTGGTTAAATGAAATTTATGTTTCAATTACATTTATTTAGTCTTTAAACTGTATAACTTTTTCCATCTTTCAATGGGTAGCAATGACCGAGTCTTTATCTTAAAAGGCACATCGTAAAATTCGTGGACTTAGAATTTCACTTGGACTATGGGCATTCAGAAATTTTATAAGTTCACTAGTCGGTTTGGGTTGTCACAGTCACCTCTCCACACATGTCGCACACTCCCTGCCCTGATGCCTTTTTCTAACTGACTCTACTTCCAGTGCCTTCGTATATATGGGTATGGGTCTGATGCCCGAATCTGATATAATTTTCCTTAGTTTCGTCCAGATGGGTTTCCCTTTTCCATTAATGTTTCACGTTTCAATTGTCTATGCAATTCGTTCAACGGTTGTTATCGAGTTAACGTTATGGTGCGAGAGGTCACCGGGCGAGGCCAAGATCTAAATTAGTTCATCTTTTGCCCAGCGCAGTACGGGTAAACACTTTAGTCACTGGCGACGAACGGTTAAACTTCGGCATCTGTTATACTTAGTTTTTGTTAACGACTTTTCTGTTTTTGCCGGTTCTGTCTTTATCAGTGATTTTCTGTATGCCTTGTAGTATATCAAAGTATTTAGTTTATTCAATTATAGACTGTTTCTTTTATTATATATATATATATATATGTATATATATATATATATATATATATATATATATATATATATATATATATATATATATATATATATATATATACATTTACACATACATACACATACAGTATATAATATATATATATATATATATATATATATATATATATATATATATATATATATATATATATATATATATATATATATATCTCACAATTGGGGCAAACGCTATGCACACTTAAATGGTAGAATCAAGGGCAAATAATACACTGGAGAGTCACACTTTTTCTGTATTTCTTACATATCGTGAGTCATAATCCCATTATCAGGAATTCTATGCATAAATGAATAAACTGATAATGTGGACCATTTTTATATACTGTATATGTATGTTTGTGTGTGTGAGCGCAATGTTCATCAGAATATGAAAACATACATTGCCATTTAATATACAGAAATATAAAATTACAGAAGAGGAATTAAAATTTGATATCTTTGTTAAAGGTCATCGTCAAAACAGTTATTTACATAAAACCCTTTCTTTTACATATGATTTTTGCTTCAATTTGTCAATAGTAATGAAAAGAGGATCCATTACTGATATTAATCAATTCACACATAATTATTTCTTAAAATTATTTATCAGGCTAACTCTATAAATATAATATATACACTTAATACATTTTTCTCTGAATTTCAGTGTATGAAATATTCAATAGATTTATTTATTGATTTTTGATATGCGTTTTTATAATTAGGTAAATGAATGAACATATAGGGCTGTTAAGAATTTTAGTTCAGTATTTCCCGGTGTCATGCACCGACCAATGACAAAATATATCTTAGTTATTAATAGACAAAAATGAAGATACTGTACTTTGTACGTTATTATCACTAATAAGCAGCTTTTTTTTAAAACAAGCATGAGAACGCTATTCGTTTGGAGAATATGTTACCTTTGAAAAAATTGCTACTCATTGTACCCAAACTATTGCATTTATATCATCATCGAATGAAAAAGCAATTAGCCTTGGGGATTTCTAAAGTAGTTTTACCATTTTAGAATAGAACATACATGGAAATGAAAATACCGCGTATAATTCTGAGGAATACCTCTATATGTAAACAAGTACTTTGCAGTGTTTGTAATACCCTAGTGATTTGGTGTTTGCAATATGATTCAATTCTACAGAACGCTAAGCATTTTGCTAGAATTCTGCACTGATTGTAAGTTCGTTTTCTGTTTACCAGTTAACAGTATCACTGCAATTCCTCTCTTAAGGTTGAAATTGAAAAGATTTAGTATCTGAAGGTTTTGAAATCACAAATTCCATTCCGTTCAAGACAGTTGAAAAAGCCGAAGTAACTGGCAAGTATACTGCAGTATTTGCATTTTTAAATTGTGGTAATTGATAAGTGACTGCAATTCCACTTAGATATTCGAATTTAGCAAACTCCTTAAACAACTGTCGGTCAAATTACAGACAAAAATTAATTTCAACATTAAAATAATAGCTAGGGCTACGTATAGGCTAATTTTTTTTTTTTTTGGGGGGGGGGATTTTGCAGTTCTTTTAGTTTCTTTGTACTGTTAGCAATTTGCAGCGTGTTTCCAATTGCAAATTTTAAATCAGCACCAATCCAAAAAGGAAAGAAAACCATTTTATATATTTCTATGCATCAAACAGAGGGAGAGAGAATATTATGTACAAGAATAGTTATAGTTAATAAGGATTACTAAGAAAGAGGACTTTCATCTCCGTCAGTCAACGATCTCATGCGCAATATTTTGTTCTGAATATTTGAAAAAATCAAATGTGAGTTTAGAGGCAATAATCCGGGGATTCCGGAGGGAACCTTGTTTTCCCCGTCTGAGGCACTGGAAACCACTGTTTTTCCGAAAGGGTCTCCTCCTATGCTTAGCTAGGGAACCTAGGGATTCGTGTTTGACTGAGGGTCCCTCTCCGTAAAGCTTCCTGCAGAAGTCAGGGTGAACCTCAGGGGTGGGAAAGCGATGCTTTGCTTATAGGGCGCTGGAATCTGAAAGAGTAATTAGCGAAGTGAGCTTGAACAAATAATTTTTTGTTTTTAGTATGTCGTTTTCTATATCGCCAAAGATAATGTGAGAGGAGAAAAGGCTCCAAATTGATATATTCTTGGCTACTGGTTAAAAAAAATCGAATTTAACAAAAAGGAAAGCTAATTCAAAGAAATTAGCAATTCCAGTGTTGTAAAATTAAAGGAACTGTTTCCATCACTTATCAATATGTGAAATCCCCTCATCTAGCACTCTGCTGGGTCCGCGTTCGACTCTCCGACCGGCCAATGAAGAATTAGTGAAATTTATTTCTGGTGATAGAAATTTATTTCTCGTTATGTGGTTCTGATTCCACAATAAGTTGTAGGTCCTAAGTGCTAGGCAACCAGTTGGTTCTTAGCCATGTAAAATAAATCTAACCTTCGCCACAGCTCCTAGGAGAGCTGTTAATCAGCTCAGTGGTCTGGTTAAACTAAGGTATACTTAATTTAGTAAGAGTATGGTTGAACCGAGAGTAAGGTATGGTCACTTATTTTAATAAAGCAGAATTGGCATTGTTACCATCTGATAAGTTCCAAATTTCCTGTTAAAGTTGAATGGAATTTTCCCCAAAACATCTAAAATTCCCCACGCAATTTACATCGGTTCGATACTACTGAGGCAATGTATATTATAATTGTGGCTTCGGACATTTTACTAACCAAAGATTACTTAATACAACAATGTATTACCACAAAATCAAACTTTTAACCTCATCTTCCAGCGATTGTGGCTGTGTGTAAGCGAACACCGATGGGGGAAAATTCGGCCTCCTATAAGCTGGCCTACATCCAAAATGGGGAAACCAAATACAATACTGTGTACATTATTTGCGTAAATAGATTATAGAAGTTAATAAATGATTTCACTAACCCGTGAAAATAATTAAACTTGGAGATGCAGAAATGACTTAAGTAAACTGTAACTGAAAGTGCACTGACTGTTGTCAGGTTTAAACTTGAACACTTCATTAATACATGAATACACATTAGAAAGAGAATTGTAGGTGTTTAGAAGATTTTCATTTTCTGATAATTTACATAAATGCTATGTCATTTAAGTTTGATGTCTTTCATATTTAGAATTAGAAACTCTCAAGGCTAGATACAAAAGTTTTCTTTTTCAGATACTTCTTCCCAAATTTTTTGTTTAGATCAACACTCGCAATTATGATAACCGGCTGTAAAAAAACTAGGTTAATGCCAACTCACTCGCTAACACATTTCTAACTCGGTCACACACACACGAATCTCCTAAACTGAAACAGACACATAAAAGCTAATCGTTTTCTGTAATACTTCGGAACGACTGTCGAAATCAGTTCCTACCTGATTGCAGCTTCAACAAAAACTTTTATTTTAAAAACTATTTCACCTATTTTATTTGCCATGTATACAAAATTTGAAAAAATAATGTCCACACATGACACCGTACAAGAATTTATTTTTTTCCCTTAAAGAATGAAAAATGATGTCCTATATTACTGACTGTCAACTGGGAGAAATTTTCGAACAGTACACCTTTGGTTTTCACGGAGATAAAGAAGTTTCAGGACTATACACACACACACACACACACAATAATAATACACACACATAATACACACACACAATAATAATGTATTTTATTTCATCTCATGGTCATATACAAAAAAAAAAAAAAAAAATGCAGATACAACTGAGACAGAACAAAATACATTAGCATGACGATGATAACTTGGTTGCAATCGATACACTAATAATGATAATAATAGACTTATATGCCTCCTATTCAGGTAAATCCCGTGTATTGTGATTCACCATCATATTCATAAACAAGTCTTCCATAGCTCAGTATCATAAGGTACCTAATTAACGTTCTGCACAGTAGAAAATTCTTTGCTTTTAACATGCTGGTATGTGGGAGATGTAAGAGATGGAAAATGCCATACCAGGAGTGTAGGCATATCTGGTAACTTCTTTTTGTCTAAATAATTTGCTTGGGCTGCTTTCTTAACACTAATACAAGCAAACTAGCAAGTGATGTGGAAAACTTTCTCTTTTGCATACGTTATAAAAAGTCATTCAAATGGCAAAACACCATGAAATAACAAGATTGTCTGAAATTTAAACTTCTGGTTTAAGAAAATCCGAAAGAGTTTTACGCCGACATCGAAGGATTAATTTCCCCCATTTGAAGGCAGTATTTCCCCAAATCTAGGGAAACTATTTTCGGAATTGGCAACACTGGAAAGAGAAGGCGTCGTTCCTTACAACTTATAAACTGTAGTATAAATGACACAATATGACTCACTTGTTAGTATACATAACAGTTGTAAAATATATCTTAATTACATAAGAAATTAGAATTAATTTGCATTACAGAGTAATATTGATACATTAAAAGAAATATTTTACAATATTACAACGAAAACATCCAGTGAGCTAGTCTTCTGTGAATGAAATTTTGGCGCCTCCGCCATAACAGAACATATCTACGTCGGTTGAAGGTGTGTTATTAAATATCAAAGTACGTAATTATGTATTAGCAGTAAGTGTGAGAGATTTTAAACTCCGCAATGGCAAAGTGTTTTATATAAAACCTGAGCAATACCCAGTATTTTTGGGGCAATATCCTGTGGTAGGTGGAAGGCTAATCAATCCAGAGGATGTTGGTTTGTACAGGATAAGGTAATTTAGAGTTGCACTGTTTTACCGTACTCTGAAGGGTCTGAAGTGTCGCTTCTATCTCTGGCAATTGGCGTTTTTCTATGTTATTTTATTTAGCATACATTTAAAGTAATATTTTGTCTCCCGGTTGTAACTAAACTGTGATTGACCTTGAAGATTACCGACTTGAATTACCTAACGCAGGGTAGGTCTAAGCCGGCATTCCGCGGCAAGCCCGCCCCCCCTCCTCCATAGCTAATACGGCAAAAATTGCAACCAGTAAACACCTCATGGGCAATGCTTATGTTGGTAGTTTAAGGGTGTTTACTGGTTACAATTTTGCCGCATTAGCTATGGAGGGTGAGGGTTGCGGAATGCTGGCAAGAAACACCGCGTTAGGCAATTCAGCGCTGAGTCTTCAGAGGTCAATGACAGCTTAGTTACAGCCGGCCAGCAAAATATTACTTTAAATTCTTTTTAAAGCAAGTAAAATAACATAGAAACGTCAATTGCCATAGTCTAGCTCACCGCGGACAGCCGGCTTAGAATTACCTCGCTATCATTTAATATTTGCTCATAAGTTGCTTTCCTGTGGTAGAGCTTAGAGGTAGGCTATGCCATTCCATATAGATTGTTTAGTAGGCTAATGAATGTGGTTTATGGTATTATTGCTTTCTTATTTTGATAGATTTTACACGAATTTGACATACAATTGATTAATTATGCTATTAACCCCTCCTCTACTATTTAATAATGAAAGGAAGCTCCAGTGGATCAGGTTAAGCTCTCAAGGATAGTTTAAGATAGGATGGTTACGCTATGTTACATTATTATCCATATTATATAGCCTAGCCGATGTTTTTGTTCTAACACATTCAGACCATGGTTTCCCACAATGTTTCTCCCTATTATTTTTAGAATTAAGCGAAGGGAGTTGTGCTAGATTGGGAAGCATTTAGAACATGAGTGTCAAGTTTGTTTTCTCACTACAAAAACTATTAGACGTCCAAACTTCAGAATTCCTAGTTTTTCCTGTGGAATATTGCAAGTGAATTTACCATACAGGAATGTAATGGTAGGCCTGTAGACTAATAGGCAATGTCTCAAAGAACAAGAGGAATATATTTAGGAAGGAACATAAAGTTTAATTTGCACAAAAGTAATAACAGCAGTTGGGGAAACAGAAAACTTTGAAGTTAGTGTTGGATTACACCAGAGGTCAGCATTAAGCCCATTTTTGTTTGTGCTGGTCATGGATGTGTTGAGTGAAGAGATCAGGAATGAAGTGCTGTGGGAGTTGTTGTACGCTGGTGATCTGGTGATTACTGCTGAAGATGAGGAGGACCTACAGAGAAGGGTTGGGGAGTGGCAGGAGTCTTTAGAGAGGGGTGGCTTAAGGGTGAATGTGAATAAAACAGGTTTTAGTGAGCAGTAGGGAAGATAGAGACAGAATATTAATACAAGAAAAAAGAGGCTTGATTATAAAACAGATGGACAAGTTTAAATACTTAAGATCTACTTGAAGCCAAGAGGGTGGATGTGAGGCTGAAGTGGACAGTAGGGTAAAAGCAGCGTGGGGGAAGTGGAGAGATGTACCTGGAGTAGTATGTGATAAGAAAATGCCAGTCAAGTTAAAAGTCAAGATATATAACAGTAATAAGACCAGTGTTAATGTATGGATCAGAAACATGGGCTCTAAGAAGAAAAGAGGAAGTAAAGCTTGCGAGAACAGAGATGAGAATGCCGAGGTGAATTATGGGAATATTGCTGCATGTGAGATTGGAAAATGATGAAATAAGAAGAAGAGCAGGCTTAGTAAAGATAACAGAGGTGATAAGAGAGCCACGATTGAGATAGTATGGGCATGTGTTAAGGATGGATGATGAGGAGGGAGTGAAGAGGGCTTGGGAAGAACCTGTTAGAGGAAGAAGATCGAGAGGGAGACAGAGAATTAGGTGGTGAGATAAAGTGAAGGAAGATGTGGAGAGAAGAGATTTGGTGGAGGATGATGCCTTTGATAGAAGGCAGTGGAGAAGGCGCATCAGGCAACCGACCCTTTAACGTAGGGATAATGGTGGGAAAGAAGAAGATATAAAGTTTAATTTCCTTGTCAGTGAGGAAATGAAGCCAGGGTTTGATTCTGCCATTCCATGAAAAAATTATGAAAGATTATTAACAGGGTGCCACCAGTTTCATTAATTCAAGGAACCTGTCCAAGCAAATGTGATCACTGTTCATTTAAAAGTAAACTTTAATAAACTTTGGCAAATATGCTGCTCAAGTGAAAACTGGTTTGCTAAATAAAGCAGATATTGTGTAAATCAAGCAACCACTCCTGTTAAGTGTGACAAACAAGTTACTGGTATACCCAGAATATTTTGAAGGGTGCAGAATGAGAATAATTCATTGTATTAAGATTTGAGTTGGGCCAGCTTGTTGTTGATACTGTATTGGAAGATTTGTCTTCATCCTCTTAGTGTCATGCTTTGAATTGTTTAGTTTTCCATATATATTGTAATAACACTTCATAAACTTTATTTATGCTCTACAGGTGTTAGTTGAGATAAAGAAACTCTGGGATCATCAAAACTTCAAACCATCTCTTGCCCAAGCACTGAATTTGATTATATTGGCAGGTGAGGTTAGTTATAGTATTTGTAAATTAAAAGCAGTTATGATGCTGTATATAATCTTTGCATCCCATCTTATTTTTGTAACTGCAAAACCATCATAACCTTTGCCCTTACTGATATAGGTTATACTTACATGTCTGGCTTGTTCTAAGAACACTAATAATATTTAGGGATTGTGTTGTGCAGTATATATCCCACTACAGTACACTATTCTACAGTGATTGATCAAAAAGGTTTGCATTGTCTTTAAGTGTAAGAGGCCTTTATTATATGATGATAAAATGGATTGCTATTTAAAACTAAACAAGCGGTCAGTGGATGTTCAAGTAGAGAGCAGTAGCTTTGGCAATAAAGAGCAATACAGTACAGTACTATAAATAATGATGATGATGCGATCCTCACGTAGGTAAGCTTGTAAGATTTATAAAGCTGCCAAAGGATTTTACAGGATAAAGCACAAGAATGCAAGGATAGGCCTATGACTAATGGGAAATACCAAGACACAAAATATACAAGACAAATGCAATTGGTAGGTATGATAAGCTAGCATTTGGTAGCAGTGTTCACAATCTTTTCTGTCTACCCAAAGCTCATAAAGTATTTGTGTTTGACGATGTCTCCTTTGCTGATTTGGAGTATCATCTGTTGATCATTTAGCTTTTTTTCAGTAAAATGAATAAAATACTATATGTAGACTATACTTCAGTTATATTACTTGATCTTGTTTTTCGTTTGCAGGTATTATTTGAGATTGAGAAATCCTGCAGATCATCAAAATTTCAAGCATCCTCATGTGATTGCCCTAGATTGGATTTTATTTGCAGGTAAGTTGTGGGACAGTACTGCATTTGTAACAGTATGTATGTGAAATTATTTTGATTAATGGGGTGTTAAGACATCCTTCCCTAATTATGTGACTAAAATTATTGCAACATTGCATTCTGTAAGGTTGGTCAGACTAGAGTTTATATCTTTTGTCTTGAATTGTACTGTGTGATGTCATAATTGCTTATTGGAAAATTATTAAATTTCTTAATTTCTTTACCCTTGAAACATTTTGGCAGTGCAAAATGAAATAAGTTTAAAGTCAGTCAACTTGTAAATACAAGCTGGGGTTTTACAGGTGCCTTTGTTTATTTATAGTACATTATTAGTAATGAATTACATTTTAGAATATATCAGGTGATGAGTGGGATGTATAAAACTACTTGTGGGTAGGGTGCACATTATAAAGAGGCAGACAGTGCATTGAACACTGATGTTAATGCTCCTGCCCTGGTGTGGTCAGATTTAATGAGGTGCTTCCTTTTGATGTCCTTCACATTAAATGGTGAAAGATGAATGGGTATTTCAAGAATTTCTTTTTGGGTTTTGGTTTTCTGTGCTGTTTGCAACACTGCTGGTCTTCTGATCTTGCATGTTAAGGTTGTGGTTATTACTTGGATACTGCTAGTACATAATATCCTAGGACCATGTTTAAGGTCATGGACTTTGTACTAGAATCCTTACCACAAAAGTGATTTCTTTAAAACTTGCAACAGATCTTGCTGATGAGTCATGATGAGGTCCTAAAAGCTGATGGAGAAGGTGACTACTGTAAATGAAATTAGAGCTGGTTTTGACATGAAGTAAATTCCATGTTGGAATATGATATATATGAGTATTGTACTGTTATTTTACATACTTGAATTTAAATTCTATAACTTTTGATGTGGAAGGCCACAGATGTGAAATGGTCAAGGAGGTAGGGCGTGCAGAAAACTTTCACTTGATCACGTCGATGGTACTTCATGCCCCCTGTGACTGAATGCTATCCATGCAAAACTTCCTAAGGGTAACCCACAGGACTGAATGTTTTGTTTGGTATTTAGAGCATTAGAATAACAACTTAGGCAAGGGATCATGCTCAAGGAGAAGACTTTTGGAAGGAATTAAAGTAGTAGGAGAAATGAAAATGTGATGTCCTTTTGTTCACAAGAATTGGTTGTGAAGTTTATCCCCCTCTCTGTTTGTCTTTTCTTTTTAAATACTTTGGTAGTTGAACATTCATCGTGGGGAAGCTAATTGTCTTTTTTAAAAATTAGGAATCTGTATCATAAGACCACTTTTTTTTACTATTTGTTCAGTTATTTGACACATGTAGAGAAATGTTTTATTGGCCAAGGTTGCACTGTGTAGGGTATTTACGGTGATTCTGTAGACCTAATTTGTGTTTACTGTGGTGTTATAGATGTTGATTTGGTTGTTAACCCTTCTCCCAAAATATTTTAATTAAATGTCACTGGATCTGGAGAGTTCTGATAGTCCTGGTGATACAGTAATGGTTTTGGATCTTGATGGTTGAAGTAGATTGAAATATTTTTCTAGCTGAAGACACTGGGTCTCTACGGGAATGTGAAGCTCTTTGTTAGGTGAGTCGGTAGAGCTGTGGCCTAGCACTTGGTAGACCTGAGTTCGAGTCTCCGGCCGGCTGATGAAGAGTTAGAGGAATTATTTCTGGTGATAGAAATTCATTTCTCGCTATAATGTGGTTCGGACTCCACAATAAGCTGTAGGTCCTGTTGCTAAGTAACCAGTTTGTTCTTAGCCACGTAAAATAAGTCCGATCGTTCGGGCCAGCCCTAGGAGAGCTGTTAATCAGCTCAGTGGTCTGGTAAAACTAAGGTATACTTAACTTTTTACGGGAATGTGAAGGTTGCAGACAGGATGATCAGTTAGATGTCTACTAGTGACCGAGCTCAGTGTAATGGGTGAGTGAATGATTGATGATGTAAAAGCAAGGAGCGGCAGAGATGAGTGTCAGAAACTTATTTTGGGAGGATTAGATGGCTGCATGTATCAAGAAGAGTATTGACTAAGGTGTCCAATTGACGTGAGGACAAGAGGTAATCTATAACTGAGGACATGAGGATGAGGAAGATCTCAGGTTGTACAGTTAACAATTACGAGGCAAGATGATGAGGATTCAGTCATAGTAGTACAGTACTAGCAGTGGAAGGAAGTAGGGTCTTGGGATCATGACATGAGAAATTATTGATGAGGAGACTTGTAAGACATTGTCATTGGCTCCAAAGTCAGGTGTGGATCTTATCCGTACCACTCAGTGTTGTTGAACTGACCCAGAGGACGTGTATCAGGATAGGTCTGTTGAGATATAACTGCCAAGCATCATCATCAAATACATTGGAATCAAACTCTTGGGCCAGTGGTAAATTTTGCTGAGAGGATTTCATTTCTGATTGTCACGAAGTTCACTCTGAATCTGTTGATTTTAATTAATATTAGGTATGTGGTGACTCATCTTTGCCAGGCTGTCTAACATATATAAAGCAGTGGTTTGTATTTAGGAAACAAAAAAATTGTTTAAAGATTGTTGATAGAGTATGAAAGTGTCTTAATATGCTGCTGCAAATATACATAGTTGAAAAAGGACCAAGGGATTGTGTATTTTTGCAAAACTGTATGAAATCTGAATGCAAAATAAATTTTGCTGCTACAATTTTTACAGAATGATGAAATATTTTATTAGTATTTACTGGTATTACAAACCCTGTCCTAAAAGTTATAATTTCTGTATTTCAGTTTGCCAAGCAGTGGCGAGTACAAGTACTGTAATTTGTGAAGTTTCTGTTGCAGTATTTACCAGTGAAGATGTATGTGATCTTTGGTGAAGTCAGGACTATTGAAGACCTTTATGATTTTTGTTGAAGTCCTTGCAGCAGCATTTACTACTAAGGATCTGTGTGGCCGTTGGTCAAGTCACTGCAGCAGTGTCTGTCAGTGAAGATTTTTTATGAATCTTGGTGAAGGCTTTGCAGTAGTAAATTTCGGTGAAAATCTTCATGACACTTCGTGAAGTCTTTCCAGTAGTATTTGTCAATGAAGATCAGCGGTGTAATTTATAGATGTGAAGTAGATTATTTTATTGCAATTGTTTGGTTTTTGAGCTGTATACATTTATGTTTGAAGTGTGTATGAAAGTTTGTAACATGGTCAGTTTGAAAGTTTGTCCCCTATACAATTTTGAAGTGATTTCTTGACTGGGGTATTCATTTATTCTTCCATCATGCAGCTCTTGGTATTAATACTTCTGTTTGAATAGCTGGTTTTCCTGCTGTCATCTAGGGCTGTCTATCCCTCAGTTTTCACCTTTTTACATGATTCTTTGGTAGTGTTCTGACATTGTCACATGGGGTTCACAATATTACTTTCGTTCTTGTAATTGTACCTTCTTTTATCAGCTAGGTTTTAGCTGTAAAGGCTGGTTCTTCGTTTTCTTTATATTTAACATGTCTTATGTTATAAGAAGAGATGTTATGAGAAGAGAGACCTAAGAAAACGAGTAAATGGCAAAAAGCAAAATCAGAGTGATTAAATTACTGTTTGACCTAAAATTCCAAAAGTGCAGGGTACATAACAAAATCTATAGACTTTAACCAAAGAAAAAGCTGTGGTTCCAAGGACTAATGCCTATTTGTGGGATTTTTGAGTCTTAACTTGAGCCCTAATCTGCAAACACATTTGTTCAAAATGTACAGACCAGTGTGGATGTTGCTGCCCAGAATAAGCTAATCTCACAAGACAAGTGTGTTAATGGGCTCCACCACTCAAGTAATGACATTCCTTCTTCTTCAAGAAGTAGAATAAATGATATTAGAAATGTTAGAGACAAACAAAATTTCATAGTCTGGAAATGAAAGATATGAAAGGTCATTCAAGCCTGTTTATCCTTTTTTTTTTTTTGTTTCATTTCAGTATTTGTAGGTATTGTGAAATTTTGTGTGTTTAGGAGGATGAAGGATGAGAGAACATGGTGGCTTACTGTCAAGAGCATTTTAGGAGCAATTCGTGTAACAATATCTGTAAATCAAGAGAAAGGTGATGAAACTTTGCAGAGTTGAAGTGAACCCAATTTGGAAGTCATAGCTAAGTCATTGATAAGATGGAATCCTTTGGTTCTTCCATGTTATGAAGAATAGTGTGCAGAGTGTCTCCTGGTATAAGAGACCAATGTCTTACTTGGTTAGATAAGTCCCACATGAATCTGAAGATTTTACCTAAGGCTATTCGTTGATATCATAAAACATTACTAGTCATCTCAAAATTCCAAAATGCTGAAAGATTAGAGTAGTCCAGTCTTCAAATTCATAGATATTAATGTGAAAGTAGAAATATGAGACATAATGGAAGAAACTAGGCTTTGGAAACCTTAAAGTAAAATAAGTATTATCTGGCCCATACTATCCAGGTCCATGTAGATAGGATTATGTGAGATTGAGAATGAAGTGTCATACACTATATGTAACATGGAATAGGAGGAAGTGGAGGTGATGGTGTTGATTCACTGGTAAAAAAACAACAAAAATGTGTTGATTAGAGGAGCCCAAAGGAGATGAAAGGAAGTGGAAGTAGTGCCTAGAATTAGAAGCAAAATAAAAGTTCAAGGTATTGGATGCTTGGTTATGTCAATCGGAACTCATTTAAGTTGCTCATTGATTATTCCAGATTGCTTAGATGAAAAATGCTGAGATCTTTCCAGCTATCAGGAAGAATTCATTGGGTTGATGCCTGATAGGATCCAAACTTCCATAAGATAATCCACCTTGGATAAATAAACCATCAGTACCTAGTTTAGTCCAGCCTCAAAATATGTCATGTATAGTTAAAACTGAATATTCTAGTTAAAGAAACTACATAGCAAGTTGACAAACCACTATACATGTAGTTGGGGGAACCATGTCTGTATGGGAGGGTATGATGATAGGTACTCATTGAAATTAATTGACCTATTGTGCCAAAAATGCCTTGCTTCAAGACTCGAGTCCTGTTTTCTTCTTGACTATCAGTCGCAAACATTAAGCAAGAGTAACATGGATGCAGGTATGAAGTGAAGGTTGGAGTTGTTGAGATACAATCATACAACTCCCTAGTTTAAATGATAACTTGTGGTAAAGAAATTGCACTTGCAGAAATGCAGAAAAAGACTATGGGGTTGTTCAAGTAGCAATAGCAGTTGTCTTACGGATGCTTCTCCACCAAGAAGGGTAGTAGAAAAATATTTTCAGTATGAGGCAAGGATCAGTTTCAGGAACTTTATATAGCAAGAGATTACAAGCCAAGTTGTTGATATTATGGGCTGTATAAGCAGTCTGTGACTGCCAAAAAGAAAAAGATGTGACAGTTCTATGTAAGTAGGAAAAAGTTATGGAGCAGTTCCAGTTATGTCAGTCCAATGAGGTCAACCATGACCCTGTCAGAGGTTCTGTATTTTTTCTTAGTCATTAATCTTGTGGCAAAAGGTGCAACATTAGGTGCCCTCAGCTAAAACTCCATAAAATTATTTTAGGAGTCTTAATACTGCCTTTAAAATTACTAGAGGACATGTTGAGCTTATTATACACTCATAAGCATCTGTCATCTCTCATGGCCAAAGCCAGAATTACTTTTTTCGTGTAGCTGTCTTATCATATAATTGAATGTGAGACTTTTGAATTTTTTGTCAATAGGGACAATATTTAGCATTTCTTGAGTCTTTGAAATAGAGATAAGCAATTTGTACTCACAGAATTTTTGCCTCAGTAAAGATTTGTAAGTTTGTTGAATATTTACATAATACACTCATAAGCATCTGTCATCTCTCATGGCCAAAGCCAGAATTACTTTTTTCGTGTAGCTGTCTTATCATATAATTGAATGAGACTTTTTGAATTTTTTGTCAATAGGGACAATATTTAGCATTTCTTGAGTCTTTGAAATAGAGATGAGCAATTTGTACTCACAGAATTTTTGCCTCAGTAAAGATTTGTAAGTTTGTTGAATATTTACATAATCTTTCAAAGGTATCTTGTGCTTAATGTTATGTAGATATGGAATCTTAAAGTAGCCTTACTTCATGGTTTGACCATCGTGGAGGTTTTGATGTTATGTCTCATTTACATGGGCTATACTGTACATTGAATGGACAAAGTTTGGATTGTGTTGGTTACCAGGTTTTTATTACTGTACAACAAGCAAGTGTCAAAAACTGATACAACGAGCAAGTGTCAAAAACTGAACTTAACTTAGCGCTTCAGTTGCAGTATTAGGGATACTTTATGTATACCATGGTTGTTCTTATGATTGTATGCTGTACTTGCAAAAGTTTGTGTCAAGTGCTTTTTAAATGCCAGCAGATTTTTACAGTAGTGTGTGTTTAGATATATACCTAATTTTAGGTATATATCTCAAATCTTTTTTCTGGATGTCTACAAAATAGTATTGAATAGCTGGGTCTATAATTCCATGACCACTCAAATTCAGGAGTTTAGTTGGGTTCTTCTTTGAGGGACTGTGGACAGCTATGCAGTATTAGAGCTTGTTTGGCCATACTTGTTTGTAAGACCTTTGAGCCCACAATCTCTGATTAACCAAAGAATAAAGTTATGATCAAGGACCTAATTGATTTGCAAAAATAGTTTGCTAGGGCTAAAGATTGGCTGTTGTTCCTGTATATTTATATCCTTTCTTGTGGAAAACTTCTATTTCTTTCTCTATTCCAGTATCAGCTTATTGTCCTGTTGTACAGTAGAACTTAATATTCTAATAAAAGTAATCAGTATGGCTTTGAATGTGTATTTAAGGGTGGAAGACTTTTAGAATGAAAACATGTATGATTTGTAGAGAAAGAAGTATATTATATCTTGATAAAAAAAAGTCAATTTTATTTAGTTTGTAATGTTGTGAAGAAGATACCTAAAATATTGTATAGTAGTATGACAAAAATACCTGTTGGAGACTTGAGTTTGGAAGTTATCTGAGTATGTGAGATATTTTTTCTTTATTTTGTATGTTTAGTGAATTGTAGATGTTTTGTATTTTGAAATATTTGTTGATTCATTTGTAGAGATATGTTTATGCAGAGTACAAGTACTGTATCATGAAGCTTAAAACTTTTGATTTTCTTAGAATTACCACAGAGGCACTTTAAAGTTATTGGCATGAAAAACTTTTGCCCCTCAGATCAAATACTTTTCTCACAAATTAAATGGAATACGCTGATCCATATTCATGCCAATCCATTTATGAAGAGAAGGCAGTACAAATTGAAGTGAAAAACATATTTTGTGTGACTGCCACAAACTCATGCTAAAAATGTTACAGTAGATACTTCAACATTTTCAGTTGATCTAGTGGATATGGCAATGGATTATTTTAATTTATTCAGTAAGATACTTCATTATCTTTTTTATTAATTCAAGTATAAGAGCAGATCATTTGATAATTAAGCATTTCAATGCCATGGTCGAGTTAAGCTATCTTTTCGTACACAGCTCTCATATTCTGGTATCTTACGTTAGACATTAATGTGTACTGCATTTTTTCACAAAAAGGAATTCTGTTTGTAAATTAGGATGATAAAGCTGTTCCACTTTGCAAATGACTGTTGTTTGGTGCATGTAACTGGCCTTCTCTTTATACTTGTACAGTATTATGATGCCAAGGAGGTCTGGCTGGTACTTCTTGAAGCACTTAATCGCTTCCTTCTTGTTGGAAATTGGTATCCTGAAGTGTCATATAAATGGCAGAGACTTACTGAAAATGGTGCCAGGTTTATAGGAATTCAGACACATTCAAGCACTTTGTATTATTTATCACCAAGAATATGAAGATTTAGGCACCGAATTACAGGCTATGAGATCTTTAATATCATGTTAATACATACCAATTCTTTAATGATTTGATTGTTGGTTCCTTGTTGTGTGGTGGAGTATGTTCCAGACTCAAAAGATTATCATCTTCCATAGAAAGTATAGCTCTCCAGCAGTGCTCAGTGGTAACAATTTAAGTGAATATGCTTGAGGGAGGGTATTTTTTTTCTCCAGCATGGCATCATAACACAGAGACATGGATGCTCCAACTTTGACAAGGTCATGTTAATTAGAGGGACAGTTGAAGCCTTTGAGCTGGAGGTTAGGCATTCTTTGATTATTCTGACAAACTGCTGATTTTGTGAAAATTTCGTGTTAGTAAAGGTGATGCCATAAGTAGTATTCAGTATTTCATTTCCATGGCTTCAGCTTGCAAGGAATTTGTTGAAAGTGCACGGGAGTGGTCAGAAAGGGGTTTGTTCAATGAAGGAATGTTGAATGTACTTAATGTGGTTCATTAACTTACGAAATCTGCAAGCAGGAGAACCTGTTTTCCTCCCACACTAAATGCACTGTAGCCAAGTAAAAAAATGCTTGGGAGGCCACATCACAGGCCTGATAATGTCAGCCAGTTGTTTAAGGATCACTTGTAATAGAAGGACAGTCACACTCATTTATACTGTTTGACGAATGTTACATGCCTGAAGAACCGGTTGATTTGGAGGATTATTGCTAAAGGCATCTGCTACCACATACCTCTTCCACTTAACAGAGTGATTGCTCTTCACTGAAACATGCAGATGATCTCTTTTGTGAAATATGAAGACAATTAGTAGAGTTGGTTGAGTGCAGTACTATATAACCAAACCACCAAGTTGTTATTACAGGAACCAAAGAAGGAACCTTATGAATTGCCAGTAATGGATTCATTAACTTGGAAGAAATGCAACAATAAAATGATTCAGATGTATATGCTTTACCTCCTTTTTCTCCCTGATGAGGGTCATGCCTGCCATTAACACTTGCCTTACTTCCTTGGAAGATTACTGTTCAATAGTTCAATTTTAGTTGGTTCTGTTTTATTTAAACTAGCTATGTTTGCATTTCAGATAAGAGCTTCCTGGTACTGTGTACTGTGCATGAAAATATCAGAAAAACTATGCTTTTAAGCTTTATACAAAGCTTTTTATTTATTGTTGAAGGTGGAAGACATTTTACTTGTGAAACAGAAATTCATTCTATTGCCTAAGAGTCCATTCTTGCAAGTGTAGTCCACCATTGATTTAAGAACAAGTGAAAATATATTTATTTTTTGTTTGTTAAGTTGCTTCTGTTGGACTCTGCCTGGTAATCTTTTTGTTATTAATCGTCTTGTACTTTGTGCAGCAGTGGCCAAACTTCCTAAACTCAGTGAACTAGTCAAATACAGTGGGATTGTTATGCTTCTGTTTTGAAGATAGAATTCTACATGTAGGTTGACATGGACCCAGCTTAGTCTTGAGAAATTAGTGTCTAGGATTTTCTGGATAGATATTTAGAATTTAAGAGGTTTATTTTTCTTTTGTAGTTTTACTTGTTTAAGATTACAGCCCATTTACAGTATTGAACTTGTTTTGCTTTTATTAAATGATGAAATGGAACAAATATTTTATATTTATTGTTTTTTAAAGGCACATATGTGTCTTTTTAGGCATCTAATTGCAGACAGATAGTGAAGGAAAGGGTTTATTTGTTTTTTTTAACTACTGTAATATTTTTTTTTAGCTTAGATTAATCTTTTATTTTAAACCAATGGGCTCAAGTTCTCGTTTTCAGACAGTTCCTTATTTAGCTTCTGGCTGTAGGCATTAGCTGAAGCTTTAACTTTTTTCTTTAACAGAAATAAACTCAGTTTGTGTGTTAAACAGTAGGTCATATATTTTAGCTTATCGTTCATCGATCATGTATCAGTATTATCCCTGAAATATGATGTGTTTTTTTATTTAGATGGCCAGTTCTACAACAATGAAATACATCTAACTTAAATGCCAACTAAGAAAAGTAAATGGACAGAAAATAAGGTTATATTGCAATATAAGAATATCATTGCCAAGTCTGCTTCTTTGTCATTAAATTTCATATATATGCTGTTGTGGCAAAGATTGTCTGTTTGATGAGCACATTTGCAGATAATTTTTCCAAAAGATCTTAGAATTTGTTAGTGCATGTATAAAAGAGCAGTGAGTTATAAATCCTGTCATGTAAAGTATTTGGCCACTACTGTAGTTTGGTATAATTTATTATTTATTATAAAATGTATCATTGTACAGTATGCTACTTTGATTTGTTTGTAAAAGAGAACTTTTAAACATTGTAATCCACACTTTCTTTTGATCACTGTCTCTTTGTCATTTCTGTAAAAGTTATCAGTATATCCTTATTTTATTTTTGATTTTTAATGCAAGGTGAAAGTTCTTTTTAACAGAATATTACCCAGTGATAAAAGTTTAGTGCTGAAGTTAGATGAAGTAATGCATGAGGCAAAGATTTAGCTGAATTGTTGACAGGATATTTGCCACAGTAATTATAGTAAATTTAGTTAAACCAGTCACATATAAGCTTCATGATTTGAATTATATTGTTTAGAAGTACTGAACAGCACTGGAAGGAGTACAAAGATTGAATATTAATAAGATATTTCACTATTTTATAACAGTAGTAAGATATTTCACTATTTTATAACAGTAGTAAAGAAATGTGTATAAGTATGGCTTTTAGTAGGAAGCAGTGTTTTGTTCCATTGTCATAGTATAGACAATTGGACTGATAGACAAAAGTGCCAGGTACTTTGTACTGTATTATGTTGTTGAAGTTTTTAGGAGGGAGCAATCAGGTTAGAAGTATGAAAATTACAGTTATACAAGTTTTACAAGAAATATAATATACTGTAGTATTATTTAGCTGACAATGCTGTGAATGTTGAAGATCCAATGGCAATAAGTAGATTGATTAGAATATTTATCTGTTGATTACTATCAGAAGTTTGATGTTATGGCACAGACTTCTAGTGAACAAGGAAAAGGCGTGAGCATTTGATAAGTGGGTTGCTGTGAAACATGATGATTGCTTACTTATGTCAAAAGAAATTGTGTTCAGTATTGTGATGTGTGAAATGTGTATTGTATGTATTTGATTCTCCATTGAAGTTCTTACAGATGTAGTTATGTAGATCAAATGGAAAGAATAAAGGGGTATGTCCCCCAGCCTCCCTCTCAAAATGGGCTGGCAGTGAAGACAGTGAGTAATTGGTGCCAGTGAGCTCTCCCTCCTGTCCTGCTATCGGAGGCCATAATATTGAGCTTAAAAGATTCCATTGTAATATCTGTGACAGGTATAGAGTTTTACTGTTCTCTTGAGGTGGAAAATCAATGAGCCGTTTGGCATCTTAGTGTGTGGGTTACCATAATTATTTTGTCAGACAATTTCCATTTGTGAATGATTACTGAAATCTGTATCAAAAGCATCTAGATAACTTTTATCACAAGGTGATTTTAGCTTAAGAATGTGGTGCTTCTGAAAACTTTTTACATACTGGTAAAGCTTATTTGATTTAATTAAGCCTGGATTCTCAAGGATATTTAGAATTTCTGATAGCCTAAGGTAAACCTTGAAGAACAAAACCGAAGTTCAGAGTCCTAAATGTAACATTTAGTAAAAGCAATTTCCAGTTTCACTAAATTGACTTACAGTAGTTACCCTGTAAAATATTGACTACTAGGGAAGTAGCAACTGGAATTAAGAATTTATAAAACTCTTCCAGTGATCAAAGTTCTTTGGCATTGTAGTTTCATAGTTTCCTTCAAGAACTTACAGGTTTTATTGGTCAGATTGTCTCATAACTAGCATTATGAGTAACTTAATTTCACCTAGAATATGTTGTTTAAAAGACGGCGTGTTTGGTTTTTTTACCATAAAATTGGGAGGCTTCCTTTTTAAAAGATGTTTTGAGAATCATTTCAGTTTTGCTGTATATTTTTACTCTTCATCATGCTGTGTATAATTTACATTCCATGTCCACTGTTTATAGAATGTTTAAAGAGCATAAGTATTGATCATGGATCATAATCATTGCTTTGCGAATAAGAATACTTAGTTAAACGGCATGTTTTACAGGAAAGGTACCATTTTCTCCAAACTGAAATCTTAAATATGACTTGTATTCAAGCAGGTGTCTTTGCTTTTGTTACCAAGTAGTTTGATTACCAGAAGTATTTTCCTGTTTTTCAAGAGTTGTCTTTAATTTGCCTAAATATGGACAGTCTTGAGTGTCTGCTTGAGAGAATTTGGGAAAACTGTACGTACTTCTTTGTATGATTTGTGTTTGCATTGACCTGAAATTCTATTATTGCACACTGAGGACTTGAATTTCAAGGAATCTGTCATGAAAGAGGTAAGACTTAAAAAGTTGAGTTTAAGTAAACCACTGAGTTAAACTTCATGGAAGAGGAATACATGGTGGAAGTTTTAATGTTAGGGCATGAAGATTTATTTTGTTGATTGTTATTGATATAATATGATACTCCTAAAAGTCGGGAGGATCAGGCTGTTATCATTGAATTTTATACAGTTTAGCAGAATTAATGCAAGCTGTATCATTAAGAACAGGATTGTGGCGTCCATTGGATCTTTTTGTACTGTTGAAGAGTCCTATACAGTACATGGACGCAGGAGAGTTTCTGATAAATTTTTTCCTTTAGATGTTTTGTATAATAACTCAAAAAGGGAACCAGAATCACTCTATACAGTGTACAGTTGAGATTTCCATAGTGAAGATTTCCTTCTCTTGTTTCTTGATGTGGGTGATTTGGCGAAGAAGAAAAGTTAACTTGCAGATGTTTGCTTCAGTTCACAAAACTGACTTGGCATCCTTCAGTTAGATTGAATTTTCTGCACATGTGTTGCTCCTTCCTTAGTGAAATATTTTATGTATAGCAAAAATAACTTAGGATGGACATTCAAATTGTATTTAAAAGAGTTCAGAGGTCTGGTTAAACAAATCATTTATAACTAACTACAACAAATTGTTGGTATGGATGGAATGAATTTTGTATGTGGCCAGAAAACTAAGAGAATGAGGACAGCTTGTTATAGCTGTTAACTCTAAGTCACCCTTGAGTTCAGTGTGCAACATGTAAGCTCCCTTGGTTAAGGTGCAGCTCCACTGCCTTTTAGATGACTATATTGTTGAAAGCTGAGGGACTTTCCCTTGAAAGAAAATGAGATGATGTAGATGTGTTAGGTGGGCAGAGGAGAAATCTGAGTTTGTTGTGGTAGAAGGTATTGCAGTTTCATTCTTCAGCTGCCTTGGTTTTTCTTGCCTCTGAAAGCATGATTCCACCTTAAGGGTGACTGAAAATTCTATGGCAACTACTGATCTCTATATATCAATCCTTTGTGTGCATGCATAATTGCGATGATCATTGGTTCAGACAAGGAAAAATACATTAAGTCCTTTGCTACTGCTGAGATGATCTGTTGTGCGCACACCATGAGTGATAATGCCTTATTAAATCACTCATTCATTTACTCAGAAATGTCAAATTCTTGCATGATATGATAAATGGCTAGTTGTGACTTTATAAGAACTTGTTATCGGTTGTCACTGTAGACATTTTTTTAGTTTTGAAATAAGTTTTGACATTGGTGATGTGCTTTCATCCAAGTGATATGGTTTCACAGTTTAAAATTTCCTGTTTATTGATTTTATGACGTGGTGGTATTATAATTTTCTTTATTATTGTCCTGTTCATACCCGGTTTCATGGCTCATTGACTTTTGATGCCCTGCTGTATTGAACTTTGGTTTCATTTCTCAGCTTCAGTGAATTGCCTCTTTGTTGATTGTATCATTCTTTTGTCTTTAGAGTTTGTCTATGTTTCTTTGTCATTGTAAAATTTGGTGTTTTTAAGTCATTGTACAATTTAATGGGTTCAATGTGACGTTAATTTTCTCCTCTGTCTCTAAATTTCTGTCTGGTCCAGGTCTTTATTTATGCCCATCAGATATTGTTTTCTGGGCCTTCCTACTGATCTTCAACTTCTATATCTACGATTTCTCTTGACTAACTGCTCCATACCTTTTGTCGTACATCCAAAACACACCTTTCTTGGAGATCTCAGTGAGTTCCCTCCTCTGGACGCCAAACCTTTTGGCAACCTCCACATTCCAACACACTCCAGCCATGAATCTTGGTATTTTTTGGTCACACCTCTTTAAAATGTCTTCTGTTTTGTTTGTAAGTTCTTATGTCTTTGTTGTAGGCGAGACAAATTTTTCTTTTCATTAGTGGGTTACTTTGTTTACCATAAATAAAATGTCCTCTTGGCACTTTATCCTTGCTATTGTTAATCTTTTACACACTACCACTAATTGAATGATTTCAACAAGACTCAGAATAGGACACTCCAGACTCACACATGGTCATCTGATGTCAACTCCGCACACAAACCCAATAACTTGTGAAAGATGTAACATCCCAGTAACAATCAAACACATCTTGATTGACTGTCCCAGATGGCATCATGAAAGAAAGACTTATTTACAAAATAAATCAATAAAGGATATTCTAGCAGAAGGTAATAACTTTTCAATTAATAATATCATTCTCTTCTTAAACAAAATTAAATTGATAAGTAAAATATAATCTCCCCCTTTTTTTTTTTTTCCCTAATTTTTTTTTTTTTATTTATTTATTTATTTAGTTAACTACTTAATTTTTTATGTGCTCTTTCCCCCATTCTTTTCCCAGCCCGAGAAGAACCCTAAAAGAGTTCAGAGGTCTGGTTAAACAAATCATTTATAACTAACTAACCACACCCCATTGTGTTCTCAAGGCAATAGATATGTTTCATTCCTTGTATGGCTTGTCATTCCACCACAACATATTGCCCCTTCTATCTTTGTTCCCCATTTTCTCTCATGCACATTTTGGGAATATAAAGTCTGTTAGTCCATTTGCAGTTTACAATCCTGTGATTTTCAGTACACAGTTTTGAATGATCCCTTCACTTAAGTACTAATGGCCACATTGCAAGAGCTAAATTTGCAATCCCTGCGACTTTCAGTACACAATATTGAATTATCCCTTCACTTAAGTACTATATAGCCACATGGCGAAAGCTAAGTTTGCAATCCTGTGACTTTCAGTACACAGTATTGAATTATCCCTTCACTCAAGTACTATAGAGCCACATGGCAAGAGCTAGGCTTGACATGGCCACATTTCTACGTGTACTCTTTCCTTTGCTTCCTCTCCAGTCAGAGTAAGCTTTATTTTGTTTTTTTCCAATTGCTGTGCTGTAAGCTTTGTTTTGCTTGAGCTGATTTTAATTCCTCTTTCTCTCTTTCTTTCACTTTTCTATCTATGAAATATTTTAAATCCTCTTCCTTTGATTCTTCTGATAACTGGTTTATCTGGATATTTCAGCTCCCAAGGGCCTCCCTCTCTGCACCCCTTTGTAGTTTCTGCCATTACTCTGGTAAAAAGTAGGCACTTGGTGATGATTCTTTATGGACAGCAACCTTTACCTCAGAATTTTGTGATGTAGCTGTCACTGTCTTCATTCAGGATCTTGTGTTGTGGCATAGTGACCTCACAGGTTAACTAGTCTGAATTAACCTTTCCTTTTGTAATGACCTCTTAATTGCTTGTTTTTTGTGTACTTTGTGCAGTGCCTTCTTAAAGTTCACAAATACCTGCTGTAACCTCTTCCTGTTCATTTGGCACTGTGCTTCCGTAGTTCCCAGGGTGTGAAGACTGTCTGTTGTTGATGATGTGGCACAAAACCAAACTGACAATTTTAAGATTTTTTTTCATATTTTTCCACCCTTTATTGCTTTGATTCCTACAAATCATTTATAACTAACTAACTAATCTTATGTGTGAAGGATTAGCTCTGTGCACGAGTACCTATATTTGTCTTGCGTTTCATTCCTCAAATTCTGAGGGATTTGGTATTTGTTGATTTCCTGATGGTTTGAAAGTATCTTTTGCTTCCATTTGTGAGTCATCAGTCTGCTCAAAATTATGTGTCCGTATGTGTTTTCATCAGAAGCCATTCAAGATTCTGTGTTAGAAGCATAAGTTCTTTTTATTGAATACTGTTACTTCGGAAGCTCTCCCTTTACTGTTACCATTATAAGTTGAAGGAAAAGGGTTTTCATCTCGGCAATTTTGGTCATACGGGTATTCTTATATTTGGCATTTTTTATTGTTGTTAATTCTCTCTGTCCTTAATACAGATAAATGAGGACTACTTTAGGAATACCTTTATGGTTTGTTGCCTTTATGCAATTGCCTATCTTCCAGTGTTGTTATACCTGTATATCTGCCAAGCATCACCACATTTCTAGATTCTGTCTGAAAAGTGTAAATCACATTCCCACTGGTCTGATCTGGTTTATGGAAAAAGTTTAGGACATTTGTGTCCTCTCCCACATTTTTCACATTCTTAAATCTGCATTCATTTAAGGAACAAGTTTGCAGTTGTTTAAGAAAGGGAGTCCATTGTTCATTCCTTTTTCTCCTTTTAGTTTTCTGGAAAGAAAACTATTGTGCCAGCTTTGTCTGTCCGTCCGCACTTTTTTTCTTTCTTCACTTTTTGTACTTGTTTTGTATTGTGGTCAAGTTACACTTGAACAGTTAGGGGTAATTAGGTTACTTTTATCATTGAAAAACCTGAATAATGTCTTGTGCTGTTAACAGGGTTCTGCTGCTTGTAATCAGGCCCTCTTCCTGAGTCTGTAAAACATTGTCCATCTGCTGCCTTTTAATTCCTCATCAGACGTGGATTATTTTATAATGAACTGACTAGTTCCGTTGCATGTCACTTCACCTTGGATACAGGAATTTTATCCTTGGGCTCTAGCTTGACTCGCCCATATTCAGCTGGTGTTGACATGGAACCCTTCTCCACACCAGTCACTGGGGCTTTCTTATGATAATTTACTACCAGGAATAAAATCTGAGTCAGCAGCAGTTCCAGGCCAGTAAGTGGTCAGTTTCTTCGATGCTCACCACTGTGACCTTATGAGTGCTTTGATAGCCATCACAGATGGCATGAGGAGAATGCTTGTACAGCTTTCGTTAAAGCACAAAATTAGGTTACAGTACTTTGTATTTTAGTTACTTCTGGGTCACCCTTATTCAAAGTGTACCATCTACCCAAAAAGAAAAGTAGCAGTGGTGGATGCATTAGGCAGGCAGACCAGGATTCGAAATCTGTTTGTGTAGAAGCTGTAGTGGTGCCAGTCTTTTACTATCCTTTTGGGAAACATTCTTGGTTTTTCCAATATTAGCTGAGGTACTGCATTGTTGGCATCTCTTCAGACATCAATTAAATGCCATAGTCATTGACTTTTATATTGCTTTTCATTGCTTAAACTTTTATTAATTCATATTAGTTCCCCTTGCACAATGAGGGGGCACTTTCATTGCCAAATTACCTATTCCCCGTGATGTTAGACGTATCTTCTTTTTAGGATAGTTATACAGTACTGTACACCTGCATAATGAGCTTTGGTTTCACACTTGTGTCTCTTTCCTTATTTTTTTTTTGTAAGGATCACAGTTTTTGTGATGAATTTTCTCAAGAAAACTGAGGAGCTTTCACTGTGGAGATGCATGAATTGTATGCATAGTGTAAGCGAGAATATTTCTTATGATTTATTAATGGCAAAGCTTTAGCTGAAGGACAGAATGAAGTTTCCTAGTGTTGCAGCTACTTCTTGGTCACTTATAGGCAAGGTGTACAACCATTAGGTCTCCCCTTTTAGGGTGTAGCTGCAGTGCATAATGGAAGACTATTTAGTCTTAAGGCTATGTGATTATCCCCTAAAAAAAAAGATCCCTTTGTGGTTGCATTAGGCAGACTGAAGTTTCCAAATCTACCTCAGATGCTAAATTTGCTATAGTCCTAAGCTGTATTGGTTTATCTTTGGTCTGAAGGTGGTTTCACCTAAAGGATGAGCTAGCTCATTGCAGCTATTGGTCTCTGTACACCTTGTCTAGGCAGCATGCCAAAGGCTTCAGTGTGGTAGCCATTGATTTAAGAAAGACAGTAACGACCTGTTGATCCTGTTGAGACATCCATGTTGCAAGCACACAATAATGAGTAAGACTAATAGAACTTATGCCACTGTTGGTTTCTGAAACACAAGTGGTGCATAATATCTAGTCATGCATTTTCCCTTCAGTCTTTACACTGCTACAATTCATATCATTGCATTGTTCTAAACTCTTCATCTTGTATAGGTCTTTAGGCAGATTTGACATGCTTGTTAGTGTATTTATTTGATGGAACAGTAATTCTCCTGTACTCATATGATGATACCATTTTCGACATGCACTTAGCACATACATTATTCTTGAGTGTTATATTGGTTCATTGGTGATGCCTTGTTTTAGGGGCTGATTTGGTTTATAGATGACTATTGAGCATTTGGTTTATGACTTTAGAATTGCTTTTGATGCTACACTTAATTGTTGGTCTTGAGTAGGGTATTTGAGATACTGCACTGGTTTCATGAGTGACCGACACAATACTGGGTAAATGGATGGCCCAAGTATTTGATTGCTACTGCTTTTTAAATGGCCCTGATTTTTGGGTAGTGTGAGGTTGGACAGTAATTTATTCATTGGTTTTTTAGCAGACACATCAAACCTTTGAGTATGTTTATAGGACTCTGAAAGGCATTGATATTGAGCGGTTTCAAGTTATTTACAACAGAAATTACATGAACAGTAATGTATAAGTTTTCCCAAATACTCAAGTTTAAGCATGCAGTTGAGATTGTTCATATTCAAGGCAAATTCAAGAGATGTCTCGGTTTGAGAAATAAGGTAATATGCTCTTTTGGTAATCAAAAAACATGGTCACAAAGGCTAAGAAATGATTGTTCAGAAACATTTGCCATATTTAAGGTACATTTATGTTTTGGAGGGAGTGGTACCTTTTTTGTGGAACATTATGTTTATTTAAGCATTCTTACTCTGCGATCAGCGGTTAACATCTGTGATTAAAATTTTGGTCTTAAACTTATATTCCTTTAACCAGTGGACTTGGGAGTCTAAGTTGTGCATTGCATTAAGGGGAAAAGGATACTAAGAAAAACTGAATTGTTACTTGGAAAAATCTTATTAAAAAGCAGCTTTTTATTGCATTGGTAACATCGCCTGAATACTAGTCTTATAAACAACACAAATTTCGGGAAATTTCTGTTAGTAAAGTTAGTGGAGAGGGGATTTGGCCATCAGACAGTCAAGTTCATAAGTTAGTGGAGAGGGGATTTGGCCATCAGACAGTCAAGTTCATGAAGAGAATTATGGAACTGCTGTACCGAAGTTTTTTTGATTGTTAAAGAGTTAAGCAGTTAAAATCTTAACAACAGCTGTTACTAAACGAGGGGTCAAAAGTTTACAGGGGATATTTATTGTGATGTAATTTAGTGAAACTCTTTAGGAACTGGCTTTTATTTAGCTTACAAACACGAGTCAGAACTTCAGTTGTAGTCCCTCGGTATTATTTTAGGCATGTTAGAAATTTGAATATTTTGGAGAATCCAGGTTTGACCAAGTGAAATAAACTTAACCACGAGGCGAGAAGTTTCCAGATTCATCACTGTAAGCTACAATCGGGTGTTGATACAGTTATCTAGTTGTTTTAGATACCTGTTCACTTTAAACATTCACCAAATTACAATAGTCTTGGTGGCAAGGTAATTCTTTGGTAACCCAACACACTTGCCAGATGTCCCCCTTGATGATTGACTTTGAGAGAAGCACAGTTCAACTTCATACCTGTCAGAAGTTTTTTGGGATCCTTTATGTTCCTATTATTGGTTCTCTGGTAACAGGACAGGAGGCAAGGCTCATTGGCATCAAAGTAATTCGGTTTTCACTGCCAGCCCCTTTTGGAGGGGGGACACCAAAAACTGTTTAGTAATATTGAAATAAAGTTAGTAACTTTAATTTTTTAATTTCTTTGATTTTTTTTTCAGACTTTTCGTGTCCAACTATTTCTCATTTTTGGAGTAATAAAAACTTGTGTACACAATTGTATTTTATTTATCTTGTATTTTCAAGTACAACGTAAACTTTAAAGCATGTGAAAATAAAAGTACTAAAAATTTTAATATTCAAAAGTATCCTTTTCAGAAGCACTACTTTTCCGAAACAAAATTCACCAGTTAAGTTATACTCAAATCTTAACATGAAATGGCAACATTCAAAAACTACGGCAGAGCTCTGGAAAAATAAAATTGGTAGAAAATAGCAGGTTAGCACTGATGGAGTACCAGTATACAAAGAAAGAGCTGAACACTGAATTCTGCTTCTAGTTACCGAGTGGGGTTTGAGATCTATGCTGTTAAAACATTTTTTGCAGCCAGCCATACGCTGGATGTCAAGTCTGACTCTCACATCAATGGTGATTTTAGAAGTATCTTGACTGCATTAAAATCAAACCCCACTCGCTAACAACGAGCGAGACGACCACTTTGGTTTTCAATTCTTTTGCTCGGTATAAAAGTATTACATTTGTTTGCCTCAGTTTTCGTGTTTTTTTTTTTTCTAATGCACATTTTGTAACTTTATAGATTTCTCTGAGAACGCTCAAGTTTTACTGCATTTTGAAGGTTCCACATAAGCTCCACAATTTTTTTTTTTTTGCAGGTGCTAGCTCAGTCTTTTTGAAAGACTGCTCACAAATTACAGACGAGCAAAGTTTAGCAGTAACATTTCTAATAACAAATTACTCGTAAGTCTAGGTTTAAATAATACTTACTTGCAAAGCCTAGCATCTCGTGAAATTCCTTGAATTTAAAGTACCCTTGAAAGACAAGTAATCAGATTTTTCTTCCGAATGGGAAAAATGAACACTACAATGGACCTTTAAAAAATGCCACGTGGTTTAGACTGACTGCTCCTTGTGAAATAACTTCTCCAGACTGAACTTTCATGAACAAGCAAGTAAGTTTAATTAAATTCACGAGGTATTTGTCCAAAATCATGATTTTTTTGTAAAAAATGAATTTAAGCTTACGAACATTATGACGTTAAGCTTACGACAAATAAACCGACCTACACTATTATTCGCCAAGTTCATCAGTATTACATAATTGGCTAATGATCTATAACATATTACAAAAACGCCGAAGAACTAAAGTTATTGCTGAAGTACTATCCGTAATTACTAGTCAACCGTTTACTTTGACATCATTTGGTAAACTTTCCAGGTGAAAGGAGAAAAGTTCGATTGGAGGCGTTCGCCATTGCAAGTAGGCCCTACGGGATTTAACTGACCAACACTAGTTTTGGCAGTTACAATCAAGCGGTTTAATTTCTCATTTGACAAACTGACAATTAAGTAACGAGATTTGCAACAAGTCTTTTGAGTTAAAAGGTTTTAAGGAGACGAAAGAAAACCAATGAAGACTTAACCAATGAAGAGGGAATAGCAACAACATTAACAACCTTAAGACGAAGCATTATTTGTTAAACTAGTGAAAATAGGGTATGCTCAAATTGAAAATGTCAACAGGCTATTTGTAATAATGGATTATCAGGTTTGAAAAACTGAAAAAGGCAACTGAAAAAGTGGCCTTACGATAATTCAGTTCGCACGCCAAAGCACTTTGTTTACGTCAATTTTATTTGTGAATGGTTTCAATCTTTTGGCAGAAAAAAAAACTAATGGTTGTAACAACCCAAACGCAAGTATGAATGATCAACAGTGCAGTAAATATTTAGAAGCAGTAATTAAAACGATTTGAAAGTTGTCATTTTTAATAATACATTATATCTATATTAAACTTAATATCAGCAGTATGTAATCGCATTTGTATCTGGATAAACGATTTAAGTTTTCAGTCCAGTTACCACCTCATTTAAGTTAAGGTTACAGAAAACGCAAGAACCTCGATCCGAAGAGAAATTTTTCGCCAAAAGAGCAAGTGGATTGGGAACGTAAGTGGTTGGTCTTTCAGAGAACCTTAACAGCGGCACAGAATTACACAATACAAAAATAAAGTTAATGATGTACCCTAAATGAAAACATTTTGAAATCAAAAAGAATTCCCTGATACGAGTAATTTGTTATTTACACAAGACGTAAGGGCGTTTTGGTGTTTTTGGCTTTTCGTCGAAAACCTTAGTAAAATGTGAAGAAATCTAAGTAAAATTCATCATACACCAGATAGTTTATTATGAATAATATACATACCACTGGCATTGCAACTTTTGAGTTTAGAATGAAACTGTCATTTGAAAGTAAGCTACTGATAAAAAATGACCATATTAGAACCACCTTCCAAGTTCTTTAATCGTTTCAGCGGACAAGTAATGAGTGTTGAAGCTTGAATTTAATCATGATTACTTAGAAGTTTCAAATATTAAACTTATAATATCTTGATCACTGAAAAATCTTTAAATTTAACATACAAAAGTAAAATGTCATGTAGTTCAAAAACATGTTATAATACAGTAATGTGTCATGAGAATGCGAAAAGAGCAATGTCAATGATGTACTGTTAAACAGAAAAGTGCAATGATACTTTGAAAGTGCTATGTTACTCTGCAAGTTTCACGAGTTACAATAGTCGTATCGGTCCAAGTTAGTCATTCAGAAGCCTTATCACTCTGGGATGGCTGAAGTAACGGTCAATACAGTATGCAATCAGGAAAAGGATTTTCTATGTCAAAGGACACTCCTGTCACACTCGAATCTCCTATTATAGTCTAGACAGCAATCCTAGTCTCCTGCTAGCCAATCAAAGTGCTTGTCACCACAGATGAAACAAAAATATTTCAAAAATATGCTTTGGGGCAGATTTTTGTTGTGTTTTCACGTGCAAGATGTCTGTAAAAAGTATTTCCCCCTAGCAGTTTTTTTTTCCCGAAAGCGTGGAAAAAATTAAGTTTTATAAAGTCTTGTTTTGAATCAAACGTGGTATACAGTATAGAATTCATTAAAAAGGTATTGCAAAAATATTTGATATTCTAGAACCACCACTTATTGCAAGGAAAATATATAAAATTAAAAGAAGAATATTGTACTACTAAAAATTAGTTTAATCTGACAGCTGAAAATAACGTTTCATGAATGCTGTGTTTACCTAAAATCACTATTCATTTTATTGAAAAATTAACGTAAAAGATGACCTCTGAAAAAACGTCAAAGTTTTTCAAAAAGCATTTTGACAGTCAAAGAACAAAATATTACAGTAATTGAAATTTCGTGTCCTACCGAGTGTTTCTAATCCCTTTGGAAAGATTCATGTCACTAGTAGGTGGCCTTTTACCGAATAAATACAACTAAACTATCCAAGATAAACAATTTGCAAAACAGACTTATCTCGAGCCTGCCTTTGGTGTGCATGAAAATTGATGGAAGAAATAATCAAGCAAGAGGTAGGGATTGGGGAGGGATACAGTTTGGTTTCTGAGAAGGAAAAACGGGTACAGAATTCTTCTAAAGAATGCTAAATATGCAAATGTGAAATCATCCGCCTATGTGTTTTCAATATAGAACGAAGACTTCACATAAAATAAACCGTAAAATAATATACAAGAAAAAAAAGTGTAGACTATAAAACTCAAAAAGCATGAAATACTGTAGTAATGAATGGGTTACGATGAAACCTATGTGAAAAGTCAGTGTGATGTCCCTTAATTTTCATTATATGACGAACTTGAGAGAAGCAATGTGGATGGCCAGAAATGTCGAAATTAAGATATATTGGCGACGCTGTACTGATTGTTCTAAAAGGTGCATGGGGCAATGAGGAAAGGGCCAAGTTATTGTGACGAGAACAATGATGGCAAAGGGTCAAGAACAAAGAGTCGAGGCAAGATGGATAAACATAGTAAACAAGTTGCATTTTAGGTGACGAAAGAACTTTCTACCGTAATGTGGCTGGACATCAACCGAGTTATGAAGAAATCAAAAGTAGCGCAATTAATGAAACAATTTTTATGGAATGTTCAATTAAAATCTGGCTATAAAGCCAAGTGCTGGGGCACGTTCAGTGTAAAGGAGTTGGAGTGGTTGGACAGCAAGACTGAAAAAAGGATGCTGGAATGGAGGTAAAGTGGGTGCAGCTACGGGTCGAAGGGACGCTGCAGTCAACCTTTAGTAATGCCTACGGTGCACCACGTGTTACACTGAAGGCACTGTCCCCCCTACGTGGTGAAAATGAAAATAGGAACGTATCGATAGTTTAGAAAAAACATCTGGAAACGCGTTAGGCTCATTTTAATGCATGAATGCGAGACGTGTGCGATTAGCAAGACGAAGGATGAGAAAACTGGAAACTGCAAACTAAGATGACTAAAGACAGTTAAGGAAATCTACTAAATTTCTCAAGCAACTAGCTGATGACTTTTTTTGAATGTTTGAAGAAGGAACACTAAGAG
>NC_089749.1:23080161-23132661 GCF_040412425.1 Macrobrachium rosenbergii
GCTCTCTTTTTTAGTGTTTATGTTTGTAATTCACAATATTCACGATAAGGACAATTTTCAAACACTGTAAGAAAAACAAATATAAAAAAATTTATAAAAAGAAATTTTGACGAATGATTTATTAGTCTAAGGAAAATGTTGTGAGAGCGTTTTGCACAAAGAATAAAACGCAGGTGAGTTGTTGAATTTTTTCTCAGACGGCCACTTAACTAAATTTTTGACGAGAAAAATAAAACGTACATGAATGATAACTATAACCATGGCCATAATGCATGTACACAGATTCGGTAAGACTGATAATGAATAAATCCTACAACATGTCGCGTTCATTTTAAATGAGCTTCACAGGAAGCTTATTGATGCAATGATTCATATTTTGACCTACTGTACAAAAATTACGAGTATGGAAGGTTTATGGACTAAGTGCACCATTGCCTCAATGCACCAACACTAGTCTGGATGCACCATGTATCACAGTACAAATGTACCGAGTTATCTTTCCTTGTGGTCCCAATGCACTAAATTCACACAACACCTGCTCTTCGGGGAACTATATGGGTATCTATATTCACTTTGCAGGATTATTTTCTTTGATATAGTGAATCATTTACAAAGTCTGAATACAGTAAGATTACTAAACCAACAAACATTATGCTTTGAGGGAGAAGTTTAAAAATTTACTACCTTGCTAGGTAGCTACCTCTTAAACTACAAGCCTAACTGTTTCTGAATAAACAGATTACAAAACCAACATGACACTAAGGCTTCCGCCAGAAAAATTCATGGCCTATAGACTAAGCTGAGGCACATAAAATAAAATATTGATATCAAATATGATAAAAAGGATGAAAGATTAATAAAAGCGTTAGTAAAGAAATATGACTATTCTTTAAATTACCTAATAACTACCTTTAACAAGCTAAAAACTTGGAGATTTAACCATTGTATAGTAAGACTGACAATTTTATGCCAGAATCAACCAGACAAGCGCATTTTTACGCAGTGTGGTGCATTTAGACTATTTACAAAATGGTGCATTCAGACTAAGTGGTTGGTGCATTTAGACCAGGCTGGTGGTGCATCGGTCTAGGCCTCTAGGGTAATGGTGCATTCGGTCTGGTGCATTCAGGCGATGTGGTGCATTTTGTCTAACTTCCGTATGGAATATACAGAATGTAAAATTTGGGCCGAAGGCCTTGCGTTTGGTCCTATGAAGCCATTCAGCGCTGAAAGGTAAATTGGGAATATAAGGTCACAAAGTGTAACAGGAGGAAAACTTCGCATCTGCACTATGAAACAATTATTAGGGAGGTGGAATGTAAGATGGAAGAAAGAATATGAACGTAGGTATAGTAAAATGAATGAAAGGGGTTACAGCTAGGGACCGCAGGAACGCTGCAAAGAACCTTAATGCCTACAAAGTATGAAATCGACAAATTGGTAAGACAACCTCGAGCTATATAACACTCATGTAGCTCATAGTAAGTAATATGGATGAACATGAACTGACTAAATATGAAATCGGTGAGAAAAATGGCTTTTTAACCTGTGGAACAAATTCTCTACGATTTCCAAAACGAAGACATTTAACATGAAACCAAAGACACTTGAAATCACGCGTATGAAACGCCTGATCTGTTCAAGACTTGGTATTAAGAATATGGCACGAGTCCTAAAAATACAATTACTACACAAAAATGTCAACCAAAATCATGCAGAAAATGCCTGAACTTGAACAAAACTCCGTGTAATAAGACGACTGTAACGTAAAATAACCCATTATAATAGACTAAAGTACAAAATGATCGAAGTTAAAAATACGGTTGGACAAAGAGTAAGAAAACCATAAACAAATCCATAAATTCCTATAAAAATAAAAGTACACGAACTTAGTTCACAATTCTTTATGATCTAAGGAACTTTTTAAATCCCCAAAAGGATAAAATTCAGTAAACACATTTGAAACCTGACAAAAAACACGGCCCCCCCCCCCCCGGAAAACGGCAAGTTAAAATGATTTGGGCTGGTCTAGGAAAATTTGTTGCTGGCCACGTATGAAAGACTTGGAGGAAAATAAAGTGTCATATGACTAGTAATAAGCGGCGGAAGCTGAGCAAACACTTTAGGCCTCGCAACACAATGTATCAAAATACCACAATGATAAATTAAAGATTCACTGTAACAGGTCTTAGGACCTGAACCAAAACTCCACTACTTGAATAATCTATGATGGGAACTGTAATGAGAAGCGCAGAATTGAGCCTAAGGAACAAGCCTGAAAGTGGCGGTTACGGACAATCAGAAATTAAGTAGCAATCCCCTAAAACAGTTCAATATATACCAAAATCGTCTGCCACTCAGGAAACGTTGAGAATTGAAAATGTATCAGGGATAACAAAAGCGCAGCTTCTAATACAATAGAAGCCAGGCTTTAGTTTTGCGCAAAAACTAAGCGAACCGTACCTGGGTTTGAACAGGAGAAATGATTAGAACGCCTGACTGGCCTAAAGTTGGTTATTGCGAAACAGCACACGCAATCGTGTTAAAAAATAGCATGAATTCAAAATTAAAATAATGAATCTCAGTAAAAATGTAAGGATTCAAGATTAGCTCCAGAACTTGACCAAAGGACAAATGAAATGGGATTAAGTCAGGAGGTGCAGGGACCGTATAAAAGTTTGGAGCTACGGAAGTTCATAAGAAAAAGAAAAAAAAAAAAGCTGCAGTAATCGAAAAGTACACGAAGATTTGAGCAGAAAGTGCCTGGTACAGATTAAAAAAAGGGAGGAAAATGGGGGTGATGCCATCATTATAAACACAAAGCAAACTGGGTGAAAGTACAAGCAAAAGTAACAGGAAAGCAAGCAAAAGGAACAGGGATGCAATCATAAGAACTAGAATACAAGCAAAAAGATGTGAGGTGCAAGTAATCTGGCTGTTAGGCAGGATGGGGTGTGATGCAAGCAAAATGAATTGTGAGGCTGCAATCTGGCTGTTATGCAAGCAAAATGGGGGTGATGCAAGCAAAATGGACTGATATGCAAGCAAACTGGGTGGGAGTGAAAATACAATGAGTTGTGGTGCATGCAAAGGGCACTATGATGCAAGCAAAAGCAGCTGTGATGCATGCAAAATGGGGTGATGCATGCAAAAAGGGCTGTGATGCGCGCAAAAAGGGTTATGATGCGCGCAAAAACGACCGAAGCAAAGAGGACCTGGAATATAAGAAGTGATGATACAATCAAAATGAACTGTGGTGAAATAAAGGTGAAATAAAACATTTTTGTGGTGTAAGCAAGGTGGCTGTGGCGCAATAAAACACTGATGCAATCACAAGCAGCTGTGATGCAAGCAAGGGGAACTGAGATGCAAGCAAGCAAGGGGAACTGAGATGCAAGCAAGCAAGGGGAACTGAGATGCAAGCAAGCAAGGGGAACTGAGATGCAAGCAAGCAAGGGGAACTGAGATGCAAGCAAGCAAGGGGAACAGATGCAAGCAAGCAAGAGGAACTGGGATGCAAGCAAACGGGACAGATGCGAGCAAAAGGGAATGAGATTAAAGCAAAAGGAATTATATACATGCAAGATGAACTGTGGTGCAAGCAAAAGGGACAGATGCAAGCAAATGGGACAGAAGCAATCAAGAACCGAAATATATGCAAAAGGAATTGTGGTGCAAGTAAGGGACTGAGATGCAAGCAAACGGGACAGTTGCAATCAAGAACTGAAATATATGCAAGAGGAATAGTGGCGCAATCGTTAGGAACTGAGATAAAAGCAAAAGTGACAGAGGTACAAGCAAAAGTAACCTTCATGCAAGAGTGGCCGTGATAAAAGGTGTTGGCTTACAGGCGAAGACAGGGCTGATGCTAACAAAAGCTGTGGAGCAGGCAAAGCGGAATGAAGCAAGCAAAATGAACTGATGTAAGCAACAAAGGGTTTTGAGAAATTGATCATGAGAAATTGATCCAAGCAAAAGATGTGCCATTACTTTCAGGGAAAGTAATATGATCCAAATAAAACGCACCAAAAGACGAGCAAAACGTGCTGTGGTTCAGAAATCACGCGATCAATGCCCTGATTCCAACGAAGAAGTGCTGGACCTTCGGTTGGCGAGACTGTTTTCAAGTTCCTGATCCCAGAAAAAACTGCTTGTGCTCAAGCCAAGTGTATTTGCGTTCGAGCAATAAGTCCCAGGAATAACAAAATGCAAGGAACTGAGTAACAGGAAGTGCCAAGACTGTAGCAAAGAATGTACTGTGAATCAAGTACTCATTAAAAAATTTTTTTACACAACAGGGGCCGCATCTTGAGGAAAATACACCCAAGAAAAGCTGCTGATGCTTGACCAAATGGCTCCGACTCATGAAAAGTTGCCATAATTTTAACAAATAATAATGCGACGCAAGTAAATGGTATCATAACCAACATATGCCATGACTCAAACCAAAGGTAGAATTGTTCAAAGCCGTCGTAACTGGAGCGTACGCACCAGATCAAAAATTACCGTGACGAAAACGTACCGTGTACCAAAGAATAGGCAAATGACTCTGGCAAATGGCGCCGTGACTCAACAATGGCTGTCGTGTCTCAAGCACTTACGATATGAGTCAACATCCGTGAATTTTTATGAATAAAAAAAACCCATCGGAACAGGCTTAAAAATATGTTATTTCACCGCTAAAAATACATGAACTCAAAACACTGGACCACGAGGAAAAATTTTGGGCATATATCTAATGAAAATACTGATATTGATCAACAGATTTTACAGCTACCAAAAACGATAATCAAAAGTTAATGCTTATAAAATGTTAAAAAAGTCAAAATTCAATAACATTGAAACCAACATGCAGGAGGAACTGGTTTACCGTCACCACCAGTCATGCGCCAGCAAGGCTACCCGAGAGAGAGAGAGAGAGAGAGAGAGAGAGAGAGAGAGAGAGAGAGAGAGACTCTTCGGTCAATCTCAAAACCTTTCGAAATGAAGCATGGTCTTGTAAAATGCGCGCGAGCCATGGCAAGGACTATAATGATAAATGGACGCATCCCCTAATTGTAGTGGTCAATTAGAGAAAACGGGAAAATAAAGCTACTAAGACCATTTTTTTTATTTAATTCGAGTAACCTACAAAAACCAGGGTAATTCCAAAGGGGAGCTCCGCATGGAGATATCGTTTAATAAAAAAAAAAAAATTGTTGACTGTACAATGGGGAACAAGATGTATATAACGCAGTACAGGTGAGATCATTTGAGTACTTTAGTCTTACGCTTTTACGTTCATCTCCGCGGGCTAGTACTTAACAGGGCACACCGCGGAGCTTTTCTGTAAATTACCCAAACCTTCAGACATGAAACCAACAACGTGAAAATGGTCCCAATCCTATGATGCAATGGTGAAAAGGATTAAGACAACAGGATTAACACAACTGGGAGTTTGTGGAACATTACCGCCCCCATAAAGAAAATCTTAAGTGAAAGCATTTTAGCCCCCTTTTCTGCTATCACGGCTGCTAGTTGTCTGCTTATCCCACTGAATTAACCGAATTGGATAAATAGCCAAACTGCCTTTCAGTAACCCACCAATATCCACGCTAACCAGGCCGCAGACGAGTTATAAAAATTCTAGGCCAAATACAAGTGTTGTAAAAACCGATTCATAATTGCCAAATGTGAAACAATGGGTTTCCTCGCCAGTGATACGGATAAAGTGCACAAACACGTTCTTACATTACCCAAGACGTGAAATACAAATCTCGGTAACACAGTCAAGTTACGTATGTACTAGGCAAAATAAGTCAGCAGTTAAGTGCAAAGGTTTTACCGAAGCCCAAAACTGACATATAACTAGGAAAAAAAAAAAAAAAAAAACATGCAATAGGTCTTTTGGAGCGCACTAACTACAAACAGAGCCTTTTCGAACTTATTAGTCGGGCACAGGTTGGGGGTGAACCTATAGGATAGCTAATACCAATAAGAAAAATCACACGCACATTGCGAACCTCCAAGCTGTGGTAAAATACACTATAAAAAAACCCTGACGGAAGACCACACTTCAAAAAATTTTCGCCGGTGACCCAGTAAGGAGAACCGGCTGAGCAAAGTCAATTTCACTTACAAGATAAAACTTACTTATATAAAAAAAAAACTGATAAATTTCTAAAAGCATGGCAAATATACTCTCGTTTTACATTAAAACATGGATATTCCATATAACAGTAAACACAAGTGTCCTACCTTTTGACTGCATGAACAAGGTCGAGATGCAGACACTACAAAGTTACAACTACGAATGAACGAGCCCCGGTCCGGATCTGACCCTTAGTGTTCCAACAGTGGACCCCAGAAATACGATGTCTTTTAAATTAATTTATTATTCTTAATTTCAACAGTTTTTCAATATCATTTCCCAAGTTTTAACAGAGAACTCGGTTATTCCGAAACAAAATACATCCGGAAATGGGTTAATTTCGTAAAATATTTTCTTTTTAGTAGAGTTCCAATTTACCATTTTTGTTTTATGAGGTTTCGCTGCTGCTTAGAAGGGGAATGGTGACGATTACTGCTGGTTAACGATTGTTAGAACAGGGGTGGCGGGGTTTGGGAAATGGCGTAATTGAACAATAGAAATGACTGTTACTGAAAGAATTTCTTCAAAATAGATTTAAAAGAATAAACACATTAGGTGTAATTTACACTACGAACAATGGCGTACCTGAATATTTTCCGTCACGAATTTTTCCATTTACCCGTTAAATAAGTAAAATGGTTGGACATTCTTGAAGTGAAGAAAGCAACTAGGAAGTACCTTCATGTCTATGGAGAACCTTTTGATTAGATTTTCATGTGTATCACCACTTTATGACAGCAGTCTGTCATTGTTCTTGAAAAATAAAATTCATTTGACGTCACTTCCCTGTGAAAAGCTGTAGTCTTTACTAACGATGAGAGAGAGAGAGAGAGAGAGAGAGAGAGAGAGAGAGAGAGAGAGAGAGAGAGATGTAAATAAAGTACTTTTCTGTGCAATGTGCTAAAACATTGCTTTTATTGGTTAATGTAATAATATTAAAGTTTTGACATTCTACACAACGAAGGGGATATATGTGAATTTACTTGACAAATTTGGAAAACTGCATTCATCACTAAATTTGTCTAAACCATTATATACATATACATATATATAATATATATATATATATAATATATATATATATATATATATATATATATATATATATATATATTATACATATATATATATATATATAAACCAAGTATATGGACACAAGAAAAACTTAAAAAATGGAGTCCAAGAACTTTCATCTAGACTCTTAAAGTTAAGATGAAAAATCTTGAACTCGATAGTAATCAATCTCCTTGTAACTATGTGTATGTATATATATATATATATATATATATATATATATATATATATATATATATATATATATATATATGGCAAAAATCATGGAAAATATATATTTATTTCTTAGAATGAAGATCCCCATTCGTTTTACCATAGAAAACGGTCGAGTAATTAAAATGATAACGTAGAGACATCTATTGAGTCTTTCAGAAACTAATAGAACAAATAATTTTAACGGTAACTGGCAACTCAAAAACACTCAATAATCTATGAAAGGCTGATAGTCAATATTCAACTTTTCCCATCATAAAAAAATTAAGATTTTTTATTTTGACAGAAAAACAGAAAGTTGATATTTTTTTATTATACATTCAGGGTCATTCCGGTACAATTTGAGTATAATTAAGAAATTAAGTAAGCTGTATCCTCAGTTCAGTTTGGTGTTACTGAAAAAGGCGGGACTTATTGTGGAAAGAGAAATAGGGCTACCACAATTTTATAACAATGTCCGATGGTAAAACTGATGAAATTTAGTTTTTAATACTATATTAGTTTCCTTGAATAGGACTTTTTATACCTTTTTAAATTACGCCAAAATATCAAATTGTGATTTAAAGCACAAATTCTCCAGCATTTTCTTTCCTTGAATTTCTTACGGTTGTCTGTCCTGTTACGAACTGAGCGTCGAATTTAAATACCCTCTACGCCTTCGAGAAAAGGATTAAAATTGCTGTTTTGAAAAAAAAAAAAAAAATGGATGAAGAATATGTGAATATTGAAAGAGAGTCTGCACAAAAGTTTAATTACTTTTGGTAGCAATGAAATTAAAATGGTCAATATGGCGAGTTTATTGGGCTGGGGGAATGAAAAATTTGGAAGTATTAGGATCTACAAAAAACATTTCCCATTTTGTTTTGTATTATTTATTTTTTTCGTTGTACTTTTGTCTTTTCTTTAATTTACTGTATAACGAAGGGCTTGATAACTCTCCCCATGAATAATATGTATGAGCTGATATCTTTTGCATGTTTTACAACATATATATTTGCAAGGTTGTGACATTTTTCTTATAGAAAAGAATGAGCTAAAATACTAGGGAGGAACATTTTCGGTTGAATGTTATCAATTGTAAGGTATGTTTTTTCTTTTACATAATATTTGACTAAGGAAATTGCCTTTTTTACTTAATAACTTAATTAAATAATACACACAGTTATACTGTATATATATATGTGTGTATATATATATATATATATATATATATATATACCTAATTTAAACATACAAAAGTTCTGCACTTGTGTTTACAAGTGCTGGCTATCCAAATCAAATTCCTTTTTCTCTTCGTCTAAAAATACAAAGGTTATTTTTTTCGGAAGTTTCCATACCTCCAAAACATAACGTTCATGTCAATACACGACCTTTACGATGCTTAATAACAGAAAAATAATTAATCAAATTACGACTTATAAGGTAAAAGACAATACCCGGGCCCCCACCCTCCAGCTAATACGGCAAAATTGTAACAGTAAACACCATAGGTTACAAGAAGTTGATATTTTAGGTCTTTAGTGTTCTATAATTTCCCTCCGTTTTTGCATGAAAACAAAAAATGGCTTTTCATGCAAATGGCTAGCTGAGTCTTCGAAAAATTACCTACAAAAGAAACTTCTTGACTTAGGTTAGTTTTTTCCTCCCGCAGGGCTCAGGTTCGAGGCCTCACCTTTCAGTGAGTTTCGGCATAAAGCATAAACTTCTTTCTCTATCAGGTTCTAGAAGAGGTGAGTAATGTATTGGACGAGTTTTATGTGTAGTCATATTTATCTAAACACGTATGAATGCGCATGACACCCATGATTTCCTCTCCCAGCTGGGCTCAACATGTTTACTGATAAATATTCTAAAATGATATACCAACGGGCATATCACTCTTTCCCTCGCTTGCGTGTGGTTAAAAGGAGACCCGACAAGTTGGAAGAGAGATAGTAGGGAAAAGCACGAGAAAAAGAAATGAAAGAAAAAATATTGATTCTGAAGGTTCACACTGTCATGAACCGTGACCTTACGCGTTCTTCTTTCTCTGCAGGGTTCTTGCTTTACACCAGAAAACAATATAATTTGGTCGTAGTCACACGTACTGTACGTCGCCGACGATTTAACGTTTTCAGTAACGGGTCAAACAGAGCAAAGTCTTTGATGGCCGCACAATTGGGGACTACCCAGTGTTCCACAGTTCCAGGTGGTGGCTGTTGAAGTCAGTCAGGATGGCCCAACCTCGATTATTTTAATAGAGGATAAACTATACCTTTCTTCAAATTTAAATGAATGCATTAAAATTGCGTTATTCTTCATCAAACTGACTTTTAATCAGTTATAGCTTATATCGTAATCTATTTTTTGTATTTGAAATATCAAATCTAGATTCAATTGGTAGTTCCGACTCTCCCACCGAACTTTAAAACTATAGTCTTTGATTTTGAAACAATAAAATCTCTACTATCGCTGCAACATGGAAAAATTTCGTATAATTCATCAACAGTAACTGAATATGATATTAAGAATCACCTGATTTTGATGCAAATGGGGAGATATATTTGGGAATTGTGTCTTATGATGTATGGCAATACATGTAGAGGTGTGATAGGGCTCCTCTTTGTAACAGCACGTCTTATTAACTGAAGCCATCTATTTGCTACATTGATTTAAAATTTCAGTATATGAAACTGTTGCGTTCATTTATGATAATGTATCTCGGAAAATTAGCGTTTTTATGCAAGGCATGACAATTCTTTCGGCGAAGCTTCTATATCAGAGTACAAGGAAATGTGCCAGTGAGTAGCAACTTGAACTTGTCTTGTTGCATAAGCATAGCCTACATATAGGTTGGGCACGTTGCGAGCGGTTTCCCCTTGAATTTCGACGATTTGTAACGTTTAAACTGTGATAGCCACAAATGTTAAAAATGTAACCGATGCACAACAATCTAAGATCATTGTAAAGCTACAGTACGTATTCTATGATAAAAGAAAAATTAGATAATTTAAGTACATAGTTAATGAACAAATTTTTATGCAAATAAGTTTTTTCTGTACAGGCTATGATTCTGTCAACATCCAACGTGAGTTAATTACACTTTAGTAATTGGAAACAACTACTAATCTTGAAAATCTGAAATATTAACTTTCTTTACCAACTCAGACTGTAGGCTATTTATGTTATCATTATGTGGATTTGGTATAGGATCTATCAAAGGAATACCTTTCGTTTGTCCTAGCAAATATGTCATGATCAACCTTCTGTTTTATGAACGCATGTAAAGACGAGAAAGCGTGCCAGGAGGCAATTCAGTTGACAAAAATAGAAATACAGTTCTTTTATTTGCTCCACAATTCAGTTTATCTAATTGGTAAAGGAATAACATTCTTTCTATGGTTCTGTTTTCCCATGTTTTATAATTTGTTCTAACTCCTCTTCTCGATACTAGCTTGATAGGCTACTCGCTGCCTGAATTGTTTTCATGAAAAAAGTAGAAGCAATCTTCATTTTAATACACATTACAAAGCAGCCAGTTTAACGATTATCTGTCAGGTTTTGATGTATGTAGTCATTCTGAGCTGGCAGGCACTCTTCCTATGACCAAACTTGGCAGGATTTATACAGCATCCATTCCCCCAGTCACTGCCTGAAGCAGGTTCTTCAAGTACAAAAACTATGTACTAATTTTCTTCATTAAATATGGAGAAACCTATCCATTTTGTTTTTTTCTTATAAAGAAGTTATTGAAAAACTTCTGTTCAAAAACACTTATGATAAAGTAGAACAAGTTATTAAAAAACCATAACTAATTGACACTTAACTGTGGTCTGCCTGGTGGACCAAATGAGAACTGAATTCAAGAACTTACCTTAAACAATGATGATGAAATAGGACAAGTTTTGTCAAGTGACGATGCGCATTACATCAGCATTTTCTGCGTTTACTCTCTTACACCTTTCTGGAATCTCTTTTAGGCAGGCTGCAGAACTGTTGGTAAATTCTTTTTTTTCGTCTCCAGCTACTGATGTTCCATGGAGGAACATGAATTTATGCGCCTGATTCTGGGCTGATGTTTATGCCTTCCTTCAATGAACAAATATTCTAACTCGAGCTTGAACCATTTCCTTTGGAAATGGATCAGCACCAAGAGGCCATGTTTATAATTTATAATTAAAACTGTAATATGTTACTAGTATAACTTTTTCATCTAAGTATATTTTAGTTTAACCAGACCACTGAGCTGATAAACAGCTCTCCTAGGGCTGGCCCGAAGGATTAGATTTATTTTACGTGGCTAAGAACCAATTGGTTACCTAGCAACGGGACCTACGGCTTATTGTGGAATCTGAACCACATTGTAACGAGAAATGAATTTCTATCACCAGAAATAAATTCCTCTAATTCTTCACTGGCCGGTCGTAGAATCGAATGCAGGACCAGCAGAGTGCCAGCTGAGAACGATACCCACCCGTCCAATGAGGAACTACTTTTTCATCTTGTTAACGATATTGACTGTTTTCATTGGAACTGCATTTGGTGTTTACATATGGCCATGAGCTGATTTATGTTATGATTAGTATCATTAAGGAACCTACACTGATTAGTTTGCTTACTGTGACCTTATTGCAAACACAATTCCTGTAGAACGCTCATTATGATGTATTTTCCAGATAGTGGTATATAATGGTACTTGCAATGCTTTTGGTTTGCATCTTGTAATTAATTTATAATACTGTAAAGTTGTCTGTGCACTTCAGTCAAAATACCAAAGAATAGGATATTGAATTTTGGGCAAAGGCCAACTGCTGGGACCTATGAGGTCATTCAGAACTGAAATGGGAAATAACATTATAAAGGTTTGAAAGGTGTAACAGGAGGAAAACCTCGCAGCTGTACTATGAATCAATTGTTAAGAGAGGGTGGAAAGCAAGATGGAAGAAAGAGAATATGAATGAAGGTACAGTAAAAGGAATGAAAGGGGTTGCAGCTAAGGGCTTACAGTGCACCATATAAGGTGTACTGATGGCACTATCCCCCTACGGAGGTCAAAATACCAAAAACTGCATTAAAACAACGTTGAATTCTAAGCTAATCGTTCCCACTGGTATTATTTGGTAGTTTGTGAATGGATATTCTTCTGTACAAGGGGCTGCATATGCTGTATGGCCTTCCAATTATGGGTCAGAGCAGTGATGCCCACAAAAACGCCATTATTCATAAAAAAAAAATACAAAGGCAAATTATCAGTAAATAGTGAATCATCGTGCCAATACATTTTGGTGTTGCAATCAATCTGAACATCATCAATAATATTCCAATAGAGTAAACTTGAATAAAAATGCAATCCTGCATATGGGTCTTATCTGAGGGACCATATCAAATCCAAAGGAGCAATTTTCAAAGCTATAAATAAATAATGTGAGCAGAACCTTAGGTTATCATGAAATAAATGTGGAACCAAACTTACTTTCCCCCAAAACCCAATTAAAAGCAATTTAGAACTGATAAGTTTTCTGAATAACATTAATACAATTCTCAAACACTACAAAAAGATTTCACTATCTGGACTGTGATTCTATGTGCACAGCCTATGTCACAAGCCAACAAAAAATGAAACCCACAAGTCATTTTTCATTTTCACAAAAGAAAAGCAGTCCCCTCAGATTGCTGGGGATTTGCTGTACTGCAAAGTTAAATTAAAAAGTTTTTGGAGGTCCACTATTCATTACTTTTTCTTTGTACAGAAAGCAGAAGGTTCGCCTGCATGAGTACCTGTTGGAGAAAGTTGGATATCACTGTGCCTTGGTGTTTAACAAAGCTATGAATAATCTGCAGTGCCGTGTACTGTAAACATTTCATAAGTTACAGTGATAAAGATAAAGCCAAATTAACCAAATTAAAAACTAAATCAGAGCTGCTCTGAATGAAATAAAATTCCCCTTTAGTCCATATCATATCACTTGAAATCTTTTACTCGAAAGGTTTAATGGGATGTATTGGACAATTTAGTTTACAGTCATCAACTTTATCTAAAAAGTATTAATTTCATTATTTAATTTTACAGCCACACAAAATTTCTGCCAATGGCAAACTCCAGCAACATTCCCAGGATGATGCTTATACTTTACACTATTTAGTTCTAGATAACTAAGGTACATAAATAATGTGCAATATTAACATTATTACATACTTCAACTAAATTGCTGAGTAAGTTATTACTAAATATATTAGATGATATTTATTATGATACAACCAGTTTAAAATTTAACAACTGGTTAAAGTGACAATGTCAAAGATTTTTCATGTACATTGCATCATTGTGCATATTATACTTGTAATACTTAAGTCAATCTAAGTAAGTGAAACAGAACATTAAACAAGGGAAATTTTTTTTATTTACATACTCTTTATTTACAAGATACTTTAGTACTGGCTATACTGAATACTGTATATAATAGATTCTAGTAAAGTCATATCCCTATCATTCTAAAGCTTCATTATATTTGGATTTCATAGAAAACATATTTTAAAGTTTTCAATTAAAACATTACAGAAAAATTTAATTACCGTAACTAAATAATTCTTGGAGTGCATTTTACAGAACAATGCATTTCATATGCACCATTTAGCATGCACACATACAAGAGAGGAGAGGAAAGAGACAGACATACTGGTTGAATATAAGTACTATTATGTAATAAAATGAGATATCTTAACCATTACACATCCCAAGTAAATTTTTATCACCACCATATTCATGATAAACATGAAAACATTTATACTTTTTATATTACTGTATTGCTTCTTTACGTCATAAATGATAAATAAGAGGCATTCCGTAACTCGGCTAAAGAAAAATTACACTCTGTGATGTTAACATATCTAAAAACTCCATGATACAGTAAATTCTTTAAACCTCTAGTGCAATAACTTCTCTGGCCATCGACAGCTTGAAGTCTTGGTTAGAGGTGGCAAAACATGTTTGTTCCCTGACATTTTAAGGCAAAAGAGTGGAGCAAACAAAAGAGAGAACATTCAGTAAATTTTTAAGGAAAAATGAACTGACAAAGTTTTAGGCAGGAGTGTTGGTAGAGTTATTAGTTAAGATATAGTATATTAATAAAATCAATATCACAGAATTTTAATTATACACTAATGGGAAGGTACAAGCATTCTCACATCATCTACTAATTCAACAAAGTTATGAGTGATGGAGAGGAAAAAATACTTGTTGAGAGAAGCTCCAGATACGGTTTCTAAATCTTAAGCAGTTGGTTTTCTGTTCCATAAGACATTAGAAGTATAGAACTCTCTGCACTGGGGCTCTCCAGTTCTTCTTAACACTCTCAACTATCTCAAAAGAGGCTCATTCTAAAGCTATCAATAGTCATAATATGGAGGGAGTTTTTAAATGCTACATATACTGTCTATATACAGATATACACATGTGCATGAAGCAGGTGATTGTTTGTGCATACAAGTAGATAACTAATATCACACTGCATTAATAAACACCTCTGATTTGCATGCAGGGTTGTACCCAAGGAGAAAGCATAGCTTCATTTGGCACATGGGTTCCTGGTAGACAGTGATTTGGTTACAGGATTAAAATCCAAGAATTCATAAAGTTCTTTAAATCAATATGATCTTGGATATAATTCGCTGTTAATAGAATTTTGTCTTCTAGACTAAAACACAATGCTAAGCTGTGCGATAATATAAAAAATGTGTAATAGTACAACAATATTTTAAGTGTAATAGTACAACAATATTTTAAAGCTATTAAATATCCAGCTTGCTTGCAATTAATTTTGAAAGATTTGTGGTATCTTGCCTTTGCAAACTTAAATATTTTCTTAAGACAAATGTCAAATTGTTTCCAAGTTCAAGAAAAATAAAAACAACCTACGTGCTCCAAAGAAATTTCTGAAGATAAAACATGAAATGTTTTAAGCATACCATTTCTCAGTAGTTGACTTATGTTATAGCACTCATTAAAGTTTTCTCTATTATCAAAATGAACTATCAGAGACAAACCAATAATACAACACCAACTAAAAGTTTTTGGCATAACTTTTCGGGCCCATTACCTGCTAATTCATTTACTTTCACTTTCAATATATTCAAATCCTGAATCTAGGGAACCTGTAGAATTGTGAGGAACAAAGTCTTCCTCAAAGCTTCTTGAAAGCTGGTCTTCTACAGGTGGCCTTGTGGCAACCGTCACACCTGCATCTTCTTTGTTGTTGGAAAGGATATTCCCACTGTATTCTGCGAGTAAACTAAAAAAAAAAGAAAATAAAAGAAACTCTTCAACATGATAAACAGTTTAATGTAAACTTATAACTCTACAAAAGTCCCAAATCATAAACAATATTGGCAAAACACTGCCTTTACTGATGGAGGATCTGAAGAAAATGTAAAAATACTCCAGTATTGTTTTCTTGTCTAGTACTGTACTGTAAAATACACAGACTATAGCAAAATTAAATAAAGTTGTGGCAATCTGTATTATTTTTGTTCTAATGCCACTGAACTTATGACCTTAGAAATTCTAACCAGAAACTAACGACAATGACAAACCAAGCCTAAGAAACTGAACTATCCCAATCACACAAATCACAGTATAAGTTGATTTGAATTAAAAAATATACCAGACATGAAAATACTGGATTCTAATGAAAGTAACTGTATTTGGTTTGGCTGGAGTAACTTACCTTTTCATTAGTGCCTCTTTAGGAATATCTTTGAATGATGATATATCTGAACCCTCTGGCCACATTACCAATATGCCATATTCAGCACTGCTTTCAATTTTGCAGTAACTTACAGAAACCTGAAAAGAAAATGTATAACATCCTTAGCTGTGACAAACACCACAGAAATTGTTATATATCTCCAAAGAAGTACAACCATTTTCGCACCTATTACCCTTGTATTTACTATAAGAAATGCAAGGTAACTTTGATACACTTCCTACATACGAAAGATCTGGAAAGGTGTGTCAGTGCCATTTTCTTGTTAGGAATGGATGAAACAGGAGAATAAATAGAGGAAAAAATCCAGGCTTAACTTCAAAGGGTGTGAGAGGTTCTCCCCTAAAAAAAAGAGAGAAGGTTGGAGAATTGAAGGTAACACAAGCACTTTATTTAAAAAGAAACGTTCTTCATATGCACCAGACTGAATGTTGTGTATGCTTCTTCACTAGAGATTAAGCTGATTTGACAGATTCAGCTCGTTAAACTTCACCTTTTGCTGGCACACCTTACTGGGTGAGGTCACAGCGGCAAGACAAAAGTAATTCTTGTACCAAGTTAAGCTGGGCCATGGTAACGATGGTAGTATTGGAGAAACAAATAAACAGTTATGCAACTGCACAAATAATTTAAAAATAAAAAAAAATTTTGTAGTTACATAACTGGATTTGTTTCTACAAAGGTATTATTAAGGAAAAATAGTTAAGTGCAACTACTGACTCGCATTTCCTACTTTTAGAGCTGGTCCAAAAGGTCTGTTCTTTAAAGAAAGATATTGGAGCAGGCCAAAATTAAAGAAATTCAACGGTGTAATGATAGGGTTGCTCTGCATTGGGTATTACCTTGGAAACTGACTTTTTCTATAGTATTTGGTTACTTGCTAACAATTTACTTTTATTTTTTTGTCAGATGACTGTAATTTACCTGTAATTAACATCAGAACTGGTATGTTTTTGTATGCTGGCCATCCTGGAATGCTATCATGCATGTGCAGTGTTATAGGGGAGCTTTTGGTAAAAAGTGGAGTTTCCTTCATATGGGGGGGGGGGCAGAACCCCCTGCCTAAGTAACATGGCCTGCTATGTTAGGTTAGACTAGAATATGTTAGGTTAGTATAGTTTCTTTTATAATAGGTTTCCTTAACCAATCCCTTCTTGGACATATGGCTCCCTAATGACTTGCGTATGCACGGAACCATTCCATAACAACAACATGGAAGTCTGGTCTTTCTCCCAACGATTTTCCCCACCCAAAGGGTACCCAACCATGTTGGGTAGATATGAGGCTAATAATAATTGACTAACAATAAACAACACAGCAACACTGAAAGTATAGGAAAAACCAATTTTCAAGTTAATAGTTCATGCAGTTACCCTGTACAGTAGTTTTACCAGTTCAAATAATAGCTGTTGTCCAGGAGCATTTGCATGAAAATGGCTGCAGATACTGCAAAAAACCTTCAGTGCTGTCTAAAATAAGCAGCACAAGGCACACTGTAAGCAGTAACCCCATTAGAAGGCAAGAACACTATATAAGGATTCTGCATTAACATAAAAAAATATGCATGCAATAACAATACTATTTTTCAAAGTCATACCATATTGTTTTTGCCTCAATAAACAGTAAATAATAATAAACACAACTGAATAAATTCATGTTACAAAATGCAAAGTGCTGAGATACCTGAATACTGAAACCTTCAAGTAAAGTGTGTACACATAAAGCTATTTCATTACTGTACATGTAATTAATAGGCAAGTATTCAGAAGGGTGTACTGAAAAATATTGTGGTATACTGTTAAAATACTTCTGAAATGAAATTAAGAACAAAATTATCAGCAGAAAGAGGTTTACCTTCGAGTCTTCTTCAACTTGAATTCCCACACCACATCCAACAAAAGATGTTTGAGACAAATCAGCAAAAGCAGATTCTCGGAAGTCAACTCCTTTCTGGGTGCTGTCTCTTACTGTTGAACTTTCTATTTTGGTGTGTGTCTTCCCAAGTCCAATCATTCCCGTCACACCACCTGGAAATAACATGAATAACATTTATACTGTAAAAGGTACATTTGCCATCAAGATGAAATTGCTTGTTCACATTTTATCACAACAGTGCAAGAAATCTCTGCTATCCTAGAAAGATCCTCTTCATTAAATAATTTATCATGATATTCATTATAGTTGTCTCTCAAAGGATTCTTGAAATATATAATTGAGGAAACACCTACCAGTGGTCATCCAGATACCTAAAAAATATGAATTTAAGCTGCCTAGAATGTAGCTGAGTCAGAATGAGGATTTGTAAATGTCTACGGATTGATGCACTTATAATGTAGTAAGTAACTACAGTATTGAAACACAAAGGTATGCATTCCTGAATATGAATTTATTAAAAAATGAAGTAAACCATTTGGTTTACAGCATTCATGAAATCCTTCCTCACACTGTATAAGAACTAGCTAACGACAGAGTTTAATAACAAATAAAAATTTTTTCTGTGCACTAATTATTTGTAAAAGCAAATACCTTAGCAAAATCAAAGTTGAATATACAACTTTACACAAACACTGGATGCATAAGAAAAAATTATTAATAAAATAGTTGCTTGTAATTTTCTATGTATGTTCATATACTGACTCATGCTAAGAAGGAAGCCAAACAGCGATCTATAACATAAGAATGCATTGCATACACTATTCTATAAATATCAAATGATACTTGATTATGGTTTTATCTTTTGCAGCCTTTCTGATTAGTCTCTCCATTAACTTGAGTGTAAGGGATGATGGAAAGGCATTATGATAAACTCTTAGAATGTCATTTCAAATATATCCTTACCTTGAATCTCTACCTTATTCAGGATAAGATTTCCTTTATGGTGTACAATGCCAATCTGATTTGGAAGTGGTTTCAGTGTTACATTTTGCAAAGAGAAATCTCCAGTAATGTCAATCAAGACATCACCTGAGTTTTTAGTACCCTCAATGATAACATCAGTTCCCACACCTGAAATGCAAGTAGAAAAAGTGAGCAGAACAACAATTGCCTGGTTTGATAATTAAAGAATTACAGCATTAATCATATTACACAGATTACATACATTAATCATAATTAATGTCATCATTTTTAACACTATCAGAAGTTCAATTATATTGCATTTTTAAACTGGTCATTATAATTTCAATTTTTTTCTTGTATAATCATAAAATACTATTTTTGCACAACTAAAAGAATATATTGTTGAACAATTGAAAATCCTCAAAGCCTCTACCATGAAGAATATACTGTATTTTTTTCCTCTTGATTCCAGGGGAACTTTTCCTGGGGACTGCAGTAAATGACCTGAGGATATGGTTTCTTAATTTAACAAAATGAGATAAAACCAGGTAGAAGACTAATGCTAAATACTTCCAAAAATAGTGACATTTCATCTTACCTAGTAACGTGCCACCACCACTTATGAGTCCAATGTACTGCAGCAAGTGAATGCCAGGTAGAAGTACAATGACATCATCTTTTCTGGCAGCATTTAATGCCAGTTGCAGGCTTGGATAACTCTGGCATAGTGCATCTTCTGGGACCTGTATAACAAGTTTAAAATTCTTTGTTTATAGAAAATTACAGCAAGGCACCATAGCAAAGTACAGCAATGGAATAAAGTTTATAGTAAGTAGAAATGCCTTGTCAACTGCACATATCCTATGATATCAAAATACATGTGTATGCATTATAAACTGCAACAGGCTTCTTGGAGAGATGTGCTAATGCACTGACTTCAAAGGTGAAAAGAAAGAAAAGACAGAGCAGTCTGCAAGACTTTGGCAATTTAGTGAATAAACTAGCTGGGCTAAACAGTGAATTTTATTCCAGTAAACGTATGAAACAAAAATTATATAAACTGACTATTTACAGCATAAATATGGGTAAATTAAGGATATAAAAACAATTAGCAAGTGTAAAAATTAATAAATTCATGTATCACTTAACTGAGATTCAAATAAAACTGCTTAAACCTTACCTTTTAATGGACTATCAGTTTCACACTTGTTTTAAAAAATTATTTATGATGAAGCTGAAAGCCAACTTACTGTGTCTTACCTGTGGCAATTTTTTCAAAATTTCTGGTAAACATGATATGTCAGTCAGGGCATCTAGGCTTAAGCAATCCACTACAATTAAAATCTTAGCCAAATTAGTTCTTTGACTGGCAACTGCCCATGAGCAATCTATGGGCTGAGACGAGGTAGACAATTCCCTAAAAGAAAAAACAATGAATGTCAAGTCTGCTTTTGCAGTGAAGTTCATTGACGTTTTCATTGGATAATGCAGAATCAAAATTTCATGTCTTGAACAATACAAACCATTGCCTTATAAGACCCATTATTACAGGACTGTCTCTTCACTTGTCCCAATAATCAAGTGTCTGCCATTGTCTCTAAGCATTACTCTAGCATACTCGAGGCTTCAATCCTCTTTAACATATTTTTCCCACTTTCCATGCAGTAAATAACCCACATTAATTGTATGACTACGTGTTTTTCACTTCAATAGAGTAATGCTTTTCCTTTGTGTGTTTTCAACAGAGCAACAGAATTTACTAACTAAGCTCATTTCTATTATACTGCTGCTGTCATGCCTATGTTGTGGAACTGCTCACTCTTAAGAACAAGCAAAATTACTGTACTTGAATTTTATGAAGGCAGCTCACATACATCCCATTAGCACTGCCTTTAAAATTTCATCTCATTACATTGCATACTTTCAATGGTCAAACCTCAGCTAAAATATGGTCCCTCACCAATTTGAAGTTGAATGTCTTGAAAAATTTTTTAAAGTGAATTTAATCTCTCTGTTATACTCTATGTCAAAATAATTGAACAATTATCTACAATATTATACAGTACTAAGTGTTTCTCAGGGTATGTACTAGCATGAAGTATACAAGGTATCATGTTAATTACATACATAGCTTCCCTGAAGAGAAAAGAGGAGACCTACACCTTTTCAAAAATCATTATGAAAACTCATGCTGAAATTCTAAAACTATTGCATGAAAAATCACTAATGAAATATATCAGAGTTCAAAATATAAAAAAGCTATACAAAAATATCAGTACCACTTCTCCAGAGTCCAGTACAGACTTTTGTTTATTAGCAACCTAGAAACTCAATCATATCACTAAGAACTCCTATACCATAAGCATTTATAATACTATTTAGATTACAAAATTACAGTATAACATATTTTAACCAGGTCCTTAACATAGATTATTCTTTTCTCTCACAGCTTGCTTAAAGTGTTTGGTCTTACATGAGGAGTGGACATAAGAGCAAAACATCTGAAGAAATTTGACGTCCAAGTATGAAGACAACTGAGGGAAAGGATGAAAGCAAAAGACAGAAAGCAAATGCAACTGGGGTCAAAGTAACACTAGAAACATTAATACTGTCTATAGACAATGCCATATGAGTTTTATTCCAGGCCTCAATTGCACATACTAAACCTCACAGATTCTGGGAATTTTATATTGAACTACCCTCTCACTCCTTTTCATGCAAATGCTCCTGGAGACCATATTGTCCCCCATCCAGCCCAGGACTGATGGAGGGAGGATGGAAAAAGTGGGTCATAACCCCAAGGGGATCATGAAAAGTGGAAACAGGGATAAAATTCCAAAGCTTAGTGGCAGTGGAAAAGAAGTCATTAATTGAAAGTAAATGTGAGGTGTGGTGACTTGTTGATTGCTGTGAGACGGCATATAAAGAGGGACCATCTTTTAGCTCACTTAGAGCAACCAAAGATACAGGAAAGTACTAATAGTAAAAATATCCAGAAATGAGGAGGTAGAGGAATGAGCTGTCCTCTTTAAGTCTATGAGATCCTAATGAGGGTCATTACAAAGGCTTCCAAAAATGAACATGGAAATGGATAATAAAACATATGGGAAATTTAAAGAGAAATTTATCCATTCACATACCTCAGCACTGGCTCTTGAATTAAATCAAATCTAGCCTTTAGATTTTCTAATGTTTTGTGGAGATGAATAAGTATTGATACTTTTTCCTCATCCACCTCATCTTCACCTCCTAACTTTTCCGTTGCTTCAATTTCTTTCTGAACGACATTGGCAATTTTGACCAACTGACGAAGTTCTGAGCCTACTGATGATGGTATACGCCCTGTCTCAATATCTTGATATCTGGAAAAAGTTTTCAATCATTATATAAGTACCTCATTAATCTACTTACATAAGCCTTTAAAAATACATAAGGTGTGGAAAGATAGCTCTAACAGATTTTAAGCTCCATCACAAATAACAATCATTAGTAATAAGCCCATATTGTCCAGTAATATGCCAAAAGGTAATGAAATAAACCAGAGATGTATGCATTGCTTGCTCACAGATTAATGAGTCACCCAACATTATGAGTCTAAAAGGATACTTAGGTTTAGAAACAGCTGCCTTTCTTGATAGATTCATTCACAAGATTGGATAAGTTTTATGTGGTTGACACAGGATACTTTCAATATTTTAAGGAGGAGTACCATCTCTTACGGTAAATAGTTTAGCAGTCTTTGTATATGGCCGATAATCAAAATAACATATTTTGAGTGAGATTGGATTGATTAGGGTACTCTATGGATACATTTGAAATTGTGATAAGACCAGTACTTTCTACAATAAAATGATTAGTTACATACATTATCAAGACTAGTTGGGTTAAAGTAGTCAATGACCATGTTGCAGAGGTTATGGACAATGATGACAGTGACCCTTAGTTCCTCCCTAACTACTTTTTAGAAAATAAGTACGTATACACTTGAGGGAAGATCTGTGCTCAACTAAAGTGTAGGTACCTTCAATAACAACATAGGACCATTATTCTGGCTACCTTTTGTTCTTCAACCTATGCAACATTACTTCTCTATTCAAGTTTGTGGATTAATAATGGTAACCTCCTTCAATCTGCCATAGTTCCAGTGGATTTGGGAATAAGACATCATTAATTAGTTACTAATGTCTTTCCAGAACTGTATTTGAAGATGTCTTAAATATAAAAGCTGAATGAAGAGACAGGTTGGAGGTGGAGGCAGAAATTGAGAGACTGCATGATACAAGGTGGTAGACAAGGACAGATTAGTTGTCCTGCATTCTAATAGTGATGATGTACTGGTGTTTCAAGACCAGGAAAAGGTAATGGAAAAATAGAAACCAGTACTTCAGCAACATCATTCTTAGACTTGTAGTAAAAAGCACAGCATAGAATTGCATTGGTTTAAAGTTGCCAATAAGAAATGAAAAGTTACTTTTGAAAAGAGGAAAACACACTGGCTGACAATTTTAGGCCAGTGAAACTGGACATCCTTCATTTTGTCTTCACCTCATTTGGGACATTCTCCTATCCTCCCATGAGCTATCTACAGCAAAATCTTCATCTTATTGTTCTTCAAATTTGATGAAAGCAATAATTCCCCTTAGCCTTAGTATTGGTTGTTATTCAGAGTTGGGGTAGTCAATGTGCAAAATGAAGGTAAAGGGCATACATTTTGTTTCAGTTTGTAGCAATAACTTGAATGAGCATTTTACCCTTCATTTATTCCTATTATCTCCAATCAAGATCAATGTTAGATTTTAAAAAAATTCCCTTAGAAGTATGGGTCATGGTGAATTTACTTTGTTGGATGAATATTTGGGTACCTGCAAATACTAAAACACAAAATGGATACTTACAACTGGAGTCTCCTTGCTATGAGATGTTGATCATAACAACAGCTTTCTTCCTCCAGATCCCAAGCTTGCCATATGTGATTGTAAAAGAACCTGAAAATTGTTTATTGTTCAGTTATCAAAGTTCATTGCAGTATTTCACAGAAAAAAGACAAAAATGGAAGAAACATAAAATGACAAATTTAATGAAGATTTTCAGGCAAGATGTTTGGGGATTCCTACTTACAGATTCAAAGTAGGTATAATGACTATATTCACATTATTTGGTTTTAATAGGTTGACCATCACTAATCCGGCAATCAGTAGTCTGGAACAATCAGTAATCCGGCACAAATTTCGGCTACAGTAATTTCTGTTTCCAAACTAATTTTCAAATTTCCCGGGTCGCTGCGCTAACTCGCTCACCGGCCGCTTCGATTTGGTGGTGCAGTGTGCTGCCTCAACAAACTGGAGGTGTTTGTAAACACAGGCATGCTTTTGCTGTTCCATTTTTTACATTTATTATTGTCTTTTGGCCTACGCTATGGTATATCGCATAGGCTACATATACGGTGGCCTAGCCTACATTATACTAAACTCTATTCACATATTAACAGTATTATACAAACATCAACATAACGAATGTGCATCTTTTTCATGGATCTTTTAAAAAGTTATGCTTTACTACATTGTATCCAATTGCGTATATTCTCATATTGCTTTTTTAATATAAATTGCGATCAATGTTTTGTTTTTGGAATCACTAAGGCGGTGTTTATTTCGCCGCATTTAACTCAGTTCAGAGAGCTTTTCTTGCTTCTAGTAATCGTAAATGAATAGATACTTTTTTTATTTGGGACAAGGATATTTTTCATTATACGAAATGTTTTTAAATCGAAATATAACTTAAATACATTTCGTTGTGAAATTAATTTAGCTATTTTTTCGTTAATATGCAACATTCGCGGGAATCGCTGCTGGCCATTTTGGGGGCATGTTTGTTTTGTGTAAGAAAAAAATCAAGATTCCGTTCGCTATTTTCTCTTGATTTCATCATAATACGAGCTTTACGTATTTATCTTTTATCGGCGTGAAAACAGCAGTAATTTGTATTCTTTCATGCCCAGTAGTTTTGATTAAAATACATTCTCTCCCATTTTATTTACGGTCGAGTTTCATCCATTATGCCGATGCACGATAATCTATAGTCATTAGCAGCTTGAACATTGCTTCCTCAGCTTCATCTACAAATTGCAGCATAAAGTTACTGTAGCAGTATATTTCCTTGCCGATCTTTTCTCCAAAGCGAATGAGGGTATAGTGTAAAAAATATATCAGTCCTATTGTATGGTACTTAACGTCATTTGTAACATACTACAGTAAATGTTTAACTGTACGATGGTTGAAATACAAGCATAACAGTTGTTATCCGACGATTATTAGCAAAACAACACTTTCCCCGCTCGTTGTTTATGGCTGCAACGTGATTTACGCAAGAGTATAACGTTACTAACAATACTTTTATCATTCTCTTTTACCTTTTTAACTAGCAGATGGAATAAAGAGATGGAGGAAAAGAAGTTGGTCTCTCTAAGCTGCCTGCCTCGCCTGTGAAATCTAAAAATATAAATCTAAAAAATATATCCTAAATATTTTCGTATCTGTATTAATTGCTAACCCATCGTAAACTCAAAAAATAAATATAAGTCGAATTATCGTAACTCGAGCACTACCTGTATTTGATAATTGTCTTTTCTTTATTAACCAACTTGTACTGATTTATGGGATATTTTAATTCTAGGATGAGGTGCTTAGCTACTGTGTTTCGTGTATTCTAGCCTAATAAATGGTTAATCTGGTAAAATGGCTAATCCGGCACCCTCTAGGTCCCAATGATGCCGGATTAGTGATGGCCAACCTGTACTTCTCCTTCCTGAACACTTCTGTTAATAATAACAAAGGTAAGGCATACAATGGAAGAGTAATACAAGAAAATTAAATTAAAAAGTTTAAGGTAAATAAAATAATATTTTCATCCAGTATGCACACGTAAACATGAAGGATAAACACAAAATGTTCTACTTAAAACAATTTGTAATGGCCTCACCTTACTTGTTCAACGACTTCTGCAGTTGTGGCAATATCTATAGCTTCATTTTCTTGAACCGCCAGAGGGTACAGCTGCACTAATGGAACTGTAAACTAAAAAAAGTAATGGGTGAAGAGGGCATGATTTGAATGATCAAGATCTGATTGTAGAAACAATGGAGAAAAAACAATTCTGTATAATTTTCATATAGATATTGTTGTGTTGCAATATTCTGTAGCATGTGAGTTGTGTTGCTATTACAAACACAGTGAAGACTGACTGTAACTTGCCTGGGGTCGCAGCTACCAGGGTCACTAGTGTAGATTTATAATGTTCATATATAAAATAATGTAGTGTAATGAAAATAAATTCCACTGTTGATGAAACATAACCTTCCATCACAGAGAAGATAACTTTGAAAATATCTGTCCTTGAAGTTCTACATTAAACTACCCAGTGGAATTTAGCTAAAATTTGTCATAAGTGTGTACACAATATATAAATGGAAATAGTAATACTGAGACTAGTAGTGTGGCCCAGGAACTCAAGGAAGAAGGGCATAGATGAAGACACCTTTTAGAATATAATTCATGCAGAAAGTGCACATAACACAGAAGTGTGGAAGAACCTGTTTTTTAGCCCAACAAAAGGTAAATCTGATGTAAAACACTGCAGAGAGAGAGCTAAGGTACAAAGAAGTAACAGGAAGACATGGAGAAGTTGTTGAAAGACGTCCAATGATAGGGTGGGGTAACATAATATTTAACAAAAATGACAAAAGCAATGAGAAATGTTGGTGTAAAAATAAATAGGAAGAACAAGTCAAGAAAAGCTGACTAAATCTGAAAAATTACATGAAGTCTGAGTTAGAATGAACAAATTTATTAGATGCCATGCTTTAAGGAGGATTATACAGGAGGAGTATGTAGTCTCTACAAAATCTCATGCTCAGAATACTAAAAAGAAAAAAAGTTTGGTTATTTTATTAGACAGAACACCATGGCTATAGTTAAGGCCTGTATGAAACGTATTAATTTTCTGTAGCTAGACAAGACAACCAAGCCATGTGTCTTCTAGATCAGTGGTTCTCAACCTTTTTATTACCACGCCCCCTCTAAGAGCTGGTCCTTCCCTCCACGCCCCCCTTGCATCTATGAGTAAAATTCCCTCCCAGATTAGGAGGAAAATAAAAAAAAAAAAAAGAGAAAGAGAAGAAGTTTCGAGGGTCAGGGAGGGAGGTAAGTAATTATAAAATAATGGTAAGCCTAGTGAGTCTAACTAGAATGATAGACTACAGGAAACTAACGTTAGAAGGCGATACTTTTTCATTCTTTTTATAAACTTCTGAATATTAGTTCCTCACTCTTGTTAAGAGAATAACGAATATAATTCTAGAATTTTTAAATTTTCCGTAGGCCTCGCGCCTCCCCTGGAAATTGCCGACGCTTCTAGGGGGCGCTTCAGGTTGAGAACCACTGTTCTAGATTCTTATAAGGCTTACCAAAGGGATTTGTTCTTAAATGGAGGGGGAACAATGGAGTATGATAAACTAAAGATGAAAAGGGAACAGATAAAAAGTAAAATGTAAAATGCAGAAAGCAATTTAGCCTGGTTATCCTTATCAGGCAGTTAATCAGACCACTTTGTCATGATACAGTCAAGCACTGAAGGGACTTTGCAAAGGATCTTTAATAGGGGAAGCCAGTATGATATCAAGATGTTTGTGACTTTCCTTAAAAAAAAAAAAAAGCTATACAACATGTATCCAATAAATATAGAAAACTTACAACAAAAGACACCTTCAAAACTACTAGCCAAAGTTTGATATCAAAGTAAGGAATATAATAAAGGGTGGTGAATACTATTTTATATTTCAAAGTAAACTAAATGCGTGTGGTGGCTGGTGAAAGTTAACAAATATCCCTCCAAATCAAAGCACTGAAAAATTAGATTGATAGTGGAGAGAATTGAGCTCAGCAGTGTGGGGGAGATGGATATAAGAGTCAGCAAAATACATTAAGGCAGAGAATTTGGAATGAGGAAAACAAAGAATTCGGAATAAGGAAAGCAGATATGACGAGAGTGTGTGATCTGGAGAGTGAACATGGAGAGAAGATAAATGCATGAGGATAATTCCAAGGATTAAAAGGTGAGAAAAAGCCAATAAAAAACAAGTAAAATTTCCAATATGTAAATACAATTACTCATAGAAAATCACACAATTACCAAAAAAATTCAGTGTATAAGGCATGAAGCAAATGAAGACAAAAAGCCACCATTTCTTACACACTCACCTTTTGAGTGATGATACCAAGACTGAAAACATGAAAGGAAAAGGCATTCTAGAGTTAGCGTCAGAAGGAATTTTAAAGGACACTTCATAATTCTGTGTTCTGTCAACATGACGTGAATGGTGTACTTTATAGCCTGTTTTAAGAAATGCACTTCCTTCTGGTTATTTGTCATTTAAACACGAATTGTTACACATGTACAAACAATAAACAAATAAGCACTCTTTTAATACCCTGTTACATCACATTTTCCTTAAGTGATTTTTATTATCTTTTGGGATTCCTTAAAGAAATAACATACGGAACTGATATATGCTGCAGACATATTCTGAAACAAACTTACTGTGTAAAATTATTACTGACACCATATAAACATGACACTACAGATACAAAAAATGGATGAAGATTTAATTAACTGAATTAGGTCTACCTCCTACAGGTATTCAATCTAACGTTTGTTGCTAAAGTATCTACAGCTGTCAGTGGACAGTCCTTGCATTAAGCATCTTGTAATAAAAGAAAGAGAAAAGGCTTAGAGCCAAACCTAAGAAAATGAACCTTAACTACAGAAAACAAAAGCCAAGAGTAAACTGTACCATTACAGTATAGGCAACGCCTAATTCTATAAACTGGTATACAAAAAAGTGGGTATAGTATCTTTTCATAATATAACTTACTATATACTGTATAGGAAGAGAGATTACGAATTACAGTATTGCAATCACAATTCTAGATTCTCATAAAGCTTTCATGAATAATTAGACCTTGAATAAGAATATAATAGACAGAACAGAATACAGGATTTAGGCCCAGGCCAAGTGCTGGAACCTATGAGGTCAATCAGAGCTGAAAGGGAAATTAACGGTAAAAAGGATTTAAAGGAATAACAGGAGGAAAACCTTGCAGTTGCACTATGAAACAATTGTTAGGAGAGGACGGAAAGGAAGATGGAAGAAAGAGAATATAATCAGAGGTACAGTAAAAGGAATGAAAGGGGTTGCAGCTAGGGACCTAAGGGAATCAAGTAATACATACTGTGCACTACATGAGGTGCACTGATGGCACTAGCCCCCTACAGGGAGACCTTAAATAAGAGATTAAAACTGGAGCAAGACAAAGTTGAAGTTGTACAACCAGGGGAGGAAAGACCAAAGGAATAGTAAAAGGTCCTAAAATATGCAGAAATGGACCTTATTGCTGTTTTTAAAATTTGCTAAAATTAACTATAACAATGGACTTGACTTCTGCACCAAAAAGCATTCTTCAATGGAGGGTGGATACAGCTTGCGCCTGGCACGCTGTTGGCCCAGCGTTCGACTCTCCTACCCGGCTAGTGAAGAATTAGAGGAATTTATTCCTGGTGATAGAGATTCATTTCTCGTCATAATGTGGTTTGGATCCCACAATAAGCTGTAGGTCCTGTTGCTAGGTAACCAGTTGGTTCTTAGCCATGTAAAATAAATCTAATCCTTCAGGCCAGCCCTAGAAGAGCTGTTAATCAGCTCAGTGGTCTGGTTAAACTAGGACATACTTACTTTGCACCAAAAAGGGACTGAAGTCAGAGATCCATACTGGGATCTTAATCATTTCTACATTACTATCCCAACTTAGGGCTGCTATTATGAGCAACAGCCCATGTTGGCATATAACCAGCTAATTTATAATGACAACAGTGATGATGACCACTGAACTTGATGTGAACAACATACCCTGCAATCTCTGAGGCCATAGAAGTGTTAAAGCAATTTTTGTTTCTTTGATACAAAAATTTTCCACTTTAAATCTGAAAGATAACAAGATCAAGCACAAAAAAGGAACAGGTCATAGCTGATGAGCAAAATTTTGAATAAGAAGCATTAAAGACAAATTAACCCCAAGTTTAGAAAAAAAGTAAAATTTCCAAAAGATTTCACTTACCTGATCATCAGGGCAGCTCTTTACTAGATCTTTGTGAGTAATGTTGCAATATTTTACTTCTGCCTCCAGCTTTTCTCTGCTCACATTCACCACCTGGAAAAGGATCCCTATTCAGTAATACATCAAGAAATCAGATAAGCCTCAACACCATAGGGGTTTCACTTACGGTGTGCCTTACTTGGACCACGACAAACAGTTGTAAAGGTTCTTAGCAGCATCCCTTCTTAGATCCCAGCTGCACTGCTTTCTCTCTTTTACTTTTCATTCATTTTGTTTCCTTTTACTTAACTATCTAACTTCTTCAGTAATCTTACTCCATTTTTGGCCTGGATTATATGTTCTGCAATACTGGATATGATGTTACCTGATCTGTGAAATTTGACAGGGGGTCTCACATATACCTTAAGGTGATCTTGAAAGCATATAAATTTTGCAAATAAAGTATTTTTTAATGAATGCAATGCTATTTAATTATCTGGTGGGGTATACAGGTACTGGACCAACAAGGTAACTATGATTAAAGTTTACTTGAATCTCTAATCACAAAATTGTTTACAGGCATGCAATTAGTCTAAAAGGAAACTTTACTCAAGTACTGTATAATACTTTTAAGTAAATGGAATAATCTCTTGGCAATTTACCTCAGATTAAGCTATGTACCACAATTAGCAAAATAAAATGTAGAAAAAAAAAAAAACTCAATTGAAAATGCATAGTACTACATCTCAGAAATATATAACGAAATGTAGTACTGTCTACCTATGCAAAAACAATACATGTATAAGATAAACTTTAAACTTAGATACCCTGTACTGCACTTACTTCCACAACAAATCTTTGTGTAGGTCCAGGTGATACATGCTGTTCATAAAGTGTTTGAAATGCTTCTTGGTTTTTAACAACATGTGGCTGGGACTGACTCTCAGTGACTGATGGCTGTGAATATTGCCATACAGCTTTCCAACCAGCAGGTTCAATGTTTTCTTCGACATATTGAACAAGGCACCCTTCAACACGATCTGCCTCCACACCTGTAAGGAAAACATTATCGTCAATAAATTTAAAAAACAAATATTTGATGTTGTGCATTCTAATCACTTTATAAATATTTTCATGTACGTTCTAATCACTTTTTGGTTAATGGACTATTGAGCTTTAGTATAGCTTACGAGGGGAGAGTGAATAGCATAAAAAACAAAATAAAAATTTTTGTGAGAGGGGTGTTAGAGGTCTGACTTTTGAGATGAAACATCCTGCACCACACCAAACATTACACAATCAAAAAGAAATCTCAGCTTCTTTACTACTTTTGTATCAAAAGCTGGAAATGAATGTGATGTGGCTTACATGATATATTTTTACGGTTCAAACCATTGTTTTTATATAATATTTTTACAAAAAATATGGCTGCAGATAAGGTGCATAAGCTATTGGTCCCACACTCATGTTTCTAAGGATTGTGCCTGCTACTCATGATTTACTCTTTTTGCAACTGGGAATCAAAGAATTATAATGAAATATCAATACAACATGCAATTAATGTTAGATGGCAATTAAGGCTATATCTCAACTACACAACTATATGTAATACCCTGTCTACATCTTTCTAAATCTTTAGTCTTACACAAAGACCCAGAACCCTGGAAAATAGAGTAAATTATGATGGTAGCTACTGAAAAATTTCTTACCATGAAGTATCCTGGTAAGTTCAATAATATGATCTTCATGTAGCCAAGTGGCAGTAAATACTTCTGGTATGCTACGACTTGCAGTATTTCCTTCAGAACCTGTAGACTCATTCATTGGTGACGAATTAATCACTAGGGTGGAGATGTCTTTCGCAAGTGCAGTGCAAGGCGTATCTTTAGTTTCTTCCATGTTGATCTCCCTATACTGGTTGTGCTGAATAAAAAACTTATGAGTGAATTTATCAAGAGGCACTGTTAATTAAGAAAAATTTATCATAAGAATGGGTCTGTTCAAAAACTCTTAACTACGCAGCATAAACACCAGTGAGTATATAATTATGATGATAACAAAAGTACACACATCAATAATATAAAAAGTGGCCCAGGAAAGAGAAGAATTGTGTATATACATGGCAGTAATGTACTTTTAAAGTGAATATTTGTAATTTCTATAAAACCACAGCCATCTTCTGCAGTTTTTTGTTGATTTTTTTCGGAAACACCACATTGCTGACATCACCTACACCACATTGTTGACATCATCTAAGATACATCTCCAGTTCTTAGTACACTGAATATTGCCAAAGAGAAGGACTGTTTATGATGCTTCATTTAAAACAACTTTTTGAGAGACTATGCTATTAACTGGTACATTTCCATATTTACATTCCTAACTACCTGACATAGGGGTGTGATGACTTTATTTGCAAATCTGATGGTGTATCCTCACCTAATCTGTAATGGGTGCAATAATAAAAGGCTAGTGAGAGGTTAATTAAAGGCATACCTACAAGGCAGTACATGGAAGTACAATCTGCTCATGTGCTGGATCAACATATGCTAAATTCTATCATATACAGGTTAATTAATCATAGTGTCAAAGACAGCATATAGACAATATTTATCTCTTCATATGAAGTGAAACTGTTGTTGAAAGCAATGAGAAAAACAATAATTTTTATCAGCACTTATTTATATATTTGATGCATTGCAACTACAACTAATCTCTGCATGTATAACCATACTTTTACAGAACATATACATACTACTTTTAATGGTATGACTAGTTTACACATTATGATATGGTATACAAGAAATTTGGCATGTGCTCATTCAGTGAATTTATCTGAAAAATTCTATCCATTTAACTGAACAAAAAATTAAAAGATTTTTCTGGATGAGGCATCATAGTTCATTGAAGTGCAATGAAAAATACTCTTCTTAATGTAATGTCTTTGTTACGTATCAAAAAGCCAGACTGCCTAAGTGTCTGCTAAGCTGAGGTGGTACAGTATAAAAAATTTAGGAAATTATCCTTTAAAACAAATATAAAGGAAAACTTGAAGAGAAGACAGGCCTACGCTAAGACTACATTATAGACAGAAATATACGAAAAATGAAATAAATTATACATTAAAATATGATGTCATATAGGTAAACATCTGATATGAATAAATGTCATGCACATGAAAGTTACTCTATCATAAGGACATCAAAGAAATAAGAGGCAAATAATTAGTTGGCTCTTGAGACAGAATGTTTTATTTACAACAGAAACTTTGAGGCGATAACTGCACACATACATTTTGAGCCATAACTTCTCTCATAGCCTAAGGTACATTTTTTTTAACCCTACATTAGCTTGTAATGCCCTAAAATGGAAGACTGCAGTATCTGCAAAAATACAAAACTGAGAAAAATGGTAGATACTGGAGTTTTCCCTGGCCTTACTACTGATTTTGCAGGTACTGCAAACGGGACCCCATAAATAAAGCATTGAGGAATTATTCTGAAACTGCAGCAACTTGTGTATTAGTGTTTCACGAGCCCATTTGGTGGCAAATCTCAATTTCAAAAATTTTGAAGATATTGTTTTCCATTTCTGGGCAGTGTAGGCCTATGGCAGCAACTTTTCAGTAATAAGTAAAAAATGAGCTGAAGTTTCTTCGGCGCAATTGAGTTTTCTGTACAGCGTATAATGCTGCATGAAACTCTCAGCCACGGCCCATGAAACTTTCAGCTACAGCCTGGTGGTGGCCTCTGTTGTTGGCACCTATAGCGGTACCAGATGCACGATTATGGCTAACTTTTACCTTAAATAAAAGAAAAACTAGTGAGGCTAGCAGGCTGCAATATGGTATGGTTCATGATTAGAGGGTGGATGATCAACATACCAATTTGCACCCCTTTAGCCTCAGTTTTAAGATCTGAGGGTGGCCAGAAAAAGCGCGGATGGACAGACAAATAGCCATCCCAATAGTTTTCTTTTACAGAAAACTAAAAATGGTCAGGCAGCTGATAAACTAGGAAATGATAAGCCCAGTTCTGTTATAAGCAACCATGTTTTAAAAATCTCATGCTAGCATTGAAGACTACTGATAGGTACCTAGCCTAAGCTATATAAGTAATAGTCTAGTGTAACAGCTTGTCCATCAATAAACACTAATACCTAGAAGATAAAGAAGGTAACTGATCACTGATGATAGGGTTATCTGCCATGTTGATGTCAGGCTACACCTTGGCTATCGGGTGGCAGCCGAGCCGGTAAAATTGCAATAAAAGGCAACACGGCCAAATGGCAAGGAAATACACTTTTCTAGGTCATTTTGCTGTGTTTTGCACAAATTTCACATTAAAATTCGTCGTAAATTGATAGTTTCTTAGAAATACCTGGATTATTTTCTCCCATTTAACACTTTTAGGGGTTCTGCTACCGACGGTGCATGTGTTTGTTGTCGGCAAAATGGAATGTCCCTTCGCCGTGTTTAGTATTGGCCCGGGGGGGGGGGGGTACCCATACGTTAACAAGTTATTGCACTTGCAGGACTGGATATGAACCTTATTTTTTCATCCTTTGGTCATGCATAAGTTAGGGTCCGTGACCTGGGTAGTCGAGTGACAAGTTAGGGTTAGGGGCTGTGACCTGGGTACTTCTGTGAGAGGTTAGGTTAGGTTTTGTGGGTTTCACTGTTAAGGAAATATGTTATTCTGATTGATTTTGATGTGTTAAGCACGAATTTCACCTTGAATTTCGTCGGAAATTGATGGTTTTTGGTCCACTCATGTACATGGAGTTAGCTCCAAAACCGTTAATTTCCCACGAAATTGAAGGTGAAATTCGTACTAAACACATCAAAATCAGTCAGAAAAACATATTTCGTTGACATTATGGGGTGGTGCCTCTTACTGCAATAATACCGCCGAGCCTTCTCTAGCCAAGGGAGGTGTGGCCCCAAGAACAACGACTTAGCCTACGCTGGGCTAGCAACAAAAATACCTACATAACGTAGATTATGTGCCTACAAAACGCTTTTTAAAGCTAATGACGACTGAGGTTTAAAAATATAACCGAACGTCGGACATACAAAACAAAATACAATTAAAAATAAGTCAATCTAATTCACAGGCTAGAACAAGCTTTAGTCTGATGTACGTTAATTAAACAAAAAACCAAAATTTGAATTTAATTCTCCTAAAAAGACCGCACAATGAGGACATTTTTGGCTTACCTCAGAGATGGATAGTGAAAATTTACGCCACAAAATCTACACAATTTGACGTTTAGCTGCTTGACAGTTGTGTTTTGATGAACAGCTGTTACACATGTGAGTCACCGCCTCAAACCAAACCAACCAATCACGAGACACACTGTAGGACTGTTGCCAAATAGTTCATTGGTAATTTGCTAATAATGAAGTTTCTTGTGTTTATAATGACTAAAATCTAAAGATTATCAGGATATGATATTTTAAATTTCAAAATAACGTATAAATTGGAATATTAACGGTAAATAGTGGTTTATACTGAGTTATTTTAAACTTGATGTAATCACTACTGATTTTCTTCTTCATGCGTTCCGAATCTGAAAATCTGGTAACGGCTCTGGGTACGGAATGGACTGGGTGTATTGTATTGATTATTTTAAATTGCACAATAACGTGTAAATTGAATATTAACGGTAAATAGTGGTTTATACTGAGTTATTTTAAACTTGATGTAATCACTACTGATTTTCTTCTTCATGCGTTCCGAATCTGAACATCTCTGTAACGGCTCTGGGTACGGAATGGACTGGGTGTATTAATATTGATATTTTAAATTGCACAATAACGTGTAAATTGAATATTAACGGTAAATAGTGGTTTTATACTGAGTTATTTTAAACTTGATGTAATCACTACTGATTTTCTTCTTCATGCGTTCCGAATCTGAACATCTCTGTAACGGCTCTGGGTACGGAATGGACTGGGTGTATTGTATTGATATTTTAAATTGCACAATAACGTGTAAATTGGAATATTAACGGTAAATAGTGGTTTATACTGAGTTATTTTAAACTTGATGTAATCACTACTGATTTTCTTCTTCATGCGTTCCGAATCTGAACATCTCTGTAACGGCTCTGGGTACGGGATGGACTGGGTGTATTGTATTGATATTTTAAATTGCACAATAACGTGTAAATTGGAATATTAACGGTAAATAGTGGTTTATACTGAGTTATTTTAAACTTGATGTAATCACTACTGATTTTCTTCTTCATGCGTTCCGAATCTGAACATCTCTGTAACGGCTCAGGGTACGGAATGGACTGGGTGTATTTTATTATCAAAAATTTTATATATATATATATATATATATATATATATATATATATATATATATATATATATATATATATATATATATATATGACTAGATGTATTTTTGTAAAAATTACACACACACACACACACACACACACATATATATATATATATATATATATATATATATATATATATATATATATATATATATATATATATATATATATATATATATATATATATATATATATATATATATATATATATATATATATATATATATATATACTTTTAAGGCATAGTTTTTCTCTTACGCAATTTTCGTTAAAAGCAATTGCCTTAGTGGCATCAATAAGTTTCTAGCAGGTATCTTCGTACCGTCTGAGTTTTTTCTGATTCTCGTTCGTCAGTTTCTGGTGAAAAATACACAGACTTTCTTCTTCCATTTATTGATTTTTGTCGCGACAGCTGTTTCGCCTTTATGGCATTGTCAAGCGACTATTGACTTGCAATGCGGCCTTTCGACCTTTATATCATCGTGTGGGGTGAGTGACCTAGAGTTCTGGGTACTGGTTGGTTAGGGGATTAACAGCTTAACCATTTCAGGGCGTTGTTTTGGGTACAGAGAACATGTATGACTGCAAAAGTGAAAGTTTAAACATGTGGCTAAATACATAATCAAAATATACCATGTGCTAGTGTTTCCTAAAATTTGTGTTTAAAATTTAGTACAGTCTTAAATGTTAGTTTGATTATACAGAAGAAAATAAGGTACAAAAATAAATAAATTTCTTTATAACATGTTTTTAAAACATGTTAAAAAAGATTATTTTTGTTCCTTACTTTCTGTATTTGCAAACTAACATTTAAGACTTTACTAAATTTTAAATACAAATTTTAGGAAACACTAGCACGTGGTATTATATTTTGAATACTTATTTAACCACATGTTTAAACTTTCACTTAAGTTGCCACACATGTTCTTTGCACCTAAAACAACGCCCTGAAATGGTTGTTAATCCCTTAACCAACCAGTACCCAGAACTCTAGGTCATTCTTCCCATACGATGATATAAAGGTCGAAAGGCCGCATTGTAAAATAGTCGCTTGATAATGCCATAAAGGCGAAACAGCTGTCGCGACAAAAATCAATAAACAGAAGAAGGAAGTCTTCGTATTTTTCACCAGAAACTGACGACGAGAATCGGAAAAAAATTAGACGGTATGATGATACCTGCAAGAAACTTATTGATGCCACTAAGGCAATTGCTTTTAACGAATATATATATATATATATATATATATATATGTATATATATATATGTATTATATATATATATATATATATATATATATATATATATATATATATATATATACATATGTGTGTGTGTGTGTGTGTCAAGAAAGACTCATTTCTTAGTTTGTTCTGCCAAAGAACTCGGAAGTATCGAACAAATCGTCTGATCTGAGAAAGCTGTACGATCGGCCATAAAACTTCCAGCTATTCACTTCAGTAGTCTTTGGGCATCCATAACTTAGGCTTTCTGGGGAAAGTTGGATAACTTGTTGTCTGTTTACTGTCAATATGTCGTCTTTCGAAGGGAAAAAGTTTCTAGTTTATTCACTGATCCCTTAAGCCTAACATATCTTCCAGAATTAGTAAGGCGGGAAAGTAGAAGACAGAAAAAACAGTAGTATGGATCAGCCTGTGGAACGGCTCAGGGAACTGACAGAGGAAGGGCAATATCTCTTGATAAAACATATAAATCGTTTTTACTTGGCTTTTGTACTTTGTTTTTCTTGTGACAATGCATTTACGTATATTTACCCTCTAGTGATTATATGACTGATTGGTTCAATATTAAATGCATCATTAGTGAATTTGTTCTGAGGTTCTTTCATGTATTTGGGATGAGGTTGCTAGCCAATGCCCTTTTCCCAATAGCTGCAACTCACTGCTGTTAGCTAACTATGTACCCAAGTCACTGCTCAGGTCAACAGAGAGACAGCTAATTTTACGGAATCCCCCCCTCCCCCCCACCTACCTAGGATCAATCTCAGGGTTCTCATCAGTGGGAAAACCCTTGTACTGCTGGACAATGAGAATCAACCCTTCACTCCACCCCCTCCCTCCCTCTCTACATTTACTTTCTCGAGGATTACTCGGATCTGTGTCTGTTTCGTTTCTTCTGATACTTATAAAACTCTAGAATTCTCTCCCTTCTCTTGTTTTCCGTGACTTACGTAAACCTTCCTTCCTTTAAGAGGCAGAAGTGTAAGAGACGCATCGCACCGATCGCGGTCTCTTTCAAGCACACGTGTGTGCGCGCCATCCTTCGGAGGGACCAAGACAAAAACAAGAGCATCCCGTTTTCTTTCTCTCAAGGAACGCAACTTCTACCACACAATATTTCCGTCTGTTTCTCCCTAAGCATTGTTGTCTCGATTTATGTACAATCACCACTACTTGCATTGCCATGCAAGAAGCATTCTAATCATGTACTCATAATGTTCCACCGAATCTTCTGTATCAAACTGTATGTATGTTTCTGTTTGTGAAGACGCCATACTTCCTTCATGTGTTAAGCCCCGTATACGTCTTCCTCCCCTATCCTTTTCTTGTTTATTCGGGCCTGGGCTAGCAAGGGCATCAGGGTGCCCGTCCCAGTGGCCTTTGCTATAAAAAAAGAACGAAAGAAAGAAGAAGAGTATTGGTTCTCGGTTAACTACGAGTATTCTTCATCTCGAAAAGGACGCCTGAGCAATTCTTGAAAAACGAGAAGATACGCACACTTACTTATGTATCCTGCACTTTCCAATCGTGAATATATTAGACTATGTTCAAATAAAAAGGAAGGCACTTTCTACCTACGTACGTATTCACAAGACTCTAAAAGCAATGTCAAGAGAGCCACGTCTTTAGAGAACGATACTGTTTTCAAATGATTTTATTGGCTAGGTCCAGTCCCCTTTTGAGAAGACGAACGGTTGTAGCAAAAAAAAAAAAAAAATGTTCGGCCCATTTGATTCGTCTCCGCTTTATCTTTCTTTCGACGGACAGAGTAAAAGCGAAGCGCAAGGCGGATTAAATCTTTATTGTTTCTTCCGCTAAGTCTTGTTCTATGTTTTATATATATATATATATATATATATATATATATATATATATATATATATATATATATATATATATATATATATATATATACATTTATATGAATATAAATACACACACATATATGTACGTACATTTATACACACACACACACACACACATATATATATATATATATATATATATATATATATATATATATATATATAATATAATATATATATATATATATATATATATATATATATATATATATATATATATATATATATGTGTGTGTGTGTGTATGTATGTATGTATATGTATATATACACGTGAGATATTAAGTCTATTGTCGCTTTTCTTTTTTATCAAACTCAAGACCAGAGGTTTGTACCCTGGTCAGTACAGTAGTACTTATTATACATAATTCTCTTTGGGTATAAGTTATTTCAAGGTTAAGTGAATTCGATATCAATGGGTATTCGTGACATAATATTTGACTGCATAAAAAGTCGCCTGTGGATCGGTGACAAGATCTAGTATATATATATAAATATATATATATATATATATATATATATATATATATATATATATATATATATATATATATATTATAGTTATCAAGTCGTAGCATAGCGGCCATTCAGCTTTCCTTAGTTTAGCCTTGAATTTAGTGAAAGTAAAGTAATCGCTGGAAGCCGGCCCGTACTTGCCTTAAGCTATTGAGAGTAAATTCGTCGCTGCACAGGCGACCCCAATTGACCTGGTCACCAACACATTAAAATTATCAACATCCCGATCTATCCCCTTTTTTTACCTGGGACAATCATTCAGAAGGCACGGTCAATAAGGTCGAGGATGAGAGGCTGACGGTCCCTTAAGCAGCTTAGTTCAACTAAGCTGCTTTAGAAAACCATTCTGAAGACAGATTGAGTTGGCTGGATTGTCTTTCCACAGGAATACCTTGGGGATTCAAGCAGATGGCTGGAACACATGGACGAGTGACAAATCCTTAGCCTGCTACCACGTGGGCCCATTACTGGGGCCCCTACTCTGGACAGAGGCCTTAAAAAGGGCCTTGGACAGAGACATCTCCACCACCACGGTAACGCTAAAGAATCCATACATTTAACCACCCACTCTCCTTCCCAATTCTTAAATCAGACACAACAGACCCGACCCAGACAACAAATCAAAAGCCATACCATTCATCTCTAACTGCTGACTCTTTTAGAAATCACTCCCTCCCCTATCAAAACCACCTTCCTGCCACCACAATCGACACCAAACAAATACACAAAACACATACAGACACACGAATTAGGACCGGACAAGGAATATGGCTTTAGATCACCACGAGCTAGCATACTAGCTACCTGTACCTACTACTCAATTCTTCTTTTTTCCATCTGTTGGCCTTTCCCACTAGCCAACACTCACTGCTATCGTACTTTTATCCTCATCTGATGGGTACCTTAGGGTTCAAAGAGGTTGCAACCTTGCCTGTTAAATCTTTTCATTTCAAAAAATCACCCCCACCAAAATCACTTTCATGCATGATAATAAAGTTTTCATCCAACCTACCCATCTCACAGACTCATCATCAACATAGAGTTATATATATATATATATATATATATATATATATATATATATATATATATATATATATATATATATATATATATATATATATATATATATATATATATATATATATATATATAATGTGTGTGTGAATATGTGTATATATACATATGTATATATATATATATATATATATATATATATATATATATATATATATATATATATATATATATATATATAGATATATAGAATACTAGACCTTGTCACTGATTCACAGGCGACGTTTTATGCAATCAAATATTATGACACGAATACCCATTTATATCGAATTCACTTTATCTTGAAATAACTTACACCCAAAGAGAATTATGAACAATAAGTACAAATGTACTGGCCAAGGCACAGACCTCTGGTCTCGAGTTTGATAAAAAAAAGCGATAATAGACTTAATATTTCATTTATATATAATGTGTGTATACAGTATATACTGTATATATATACATATTATACTGTATACACATATGTAAATATATATAAATAAATATATATATATATATATATATATATATATATATATATATATATATATATATATATATATATATATAATCAACAGATATCTTTTCCTTAAAAAAACTGAATGATTTTCTCCCATAATTGTCTGTTTTATGAAATATGAAGTACATCGTACGAACATGCTAAAAGTTATTGATTCTCATCACAATTATTGACGGATACCTCGATATATAGTCAACACAGAGAGAGAGAGAGAGAGAGAGAGAGAGAGAGAGAGAGAGAGAGAGAGAGAGAGAGAGGTGCTCGTTTATCAAAGTGCGTTTGTAAGAAGAAAACCTCTTTCCTACATAGGTTCGGACAGAAGAGGAATATTTTTGGTGCTACTTTGGCTTGCTATCAACGCGTCACCTACTCCGAGGTGTTAGCACTAAACACCATATGGTAAATGTAAAGTAGACGGCCGCACGAAGACATCGTTTATTAATATAATTTGTCTACCACAAAATATAGAAACAGGTGTATAATACTTTGATCCCGGAGAGGCTAGTACTAAACACAGTGTCTCAAGGAGCTACCAGCATGTTTAGTACTAGCACCTCAGAGTAGAAGGTACATAGATAACAAGTAGCACCATATTTTTTCTTTAATTATAAAAAATAGGAGTAGACGGAACCTGTAACAGACTTCAAGTCGAAGTCACTGGAACTTGTTTTGGGGAATCTTTTAGCATCTTCCAACTATAAAAAAAAGAAAGGTTGACGGATTTTAAGAATCTCACTTGGCCACGCCCCTTTCCTGGCACCATAGATAGTGCGTGACATTATCGTATCGCACTCCGACGATATCAGTTGCTGCTTGGCTATGACAATGATAACATCGAAAGGTCGTTCATTCAATAACTAAAAGAGGCTCTAGAACCTGTAAATTGGTACATATTTTTTTACAACTGTTCTATCAACATATTTTTTGAAAGTGTCCTCTTCAGGACAACACAATTAGTAATTCTTTCTTCTCTCTCTCTCTCTCTCTGTGCAACTCGCTCGTCCCAGGGAGGAGTAGTAGACTCAGAGGGAAGAAACCCACCCCCTTCACCCATCCGGAGATGGGTAGAGGAGTCCGGCTCATGATAATGACAACGCTGCCAGCCGTATGAGTAAATATTACGTGAAAGAGGGGAGGGGTTTGGCTGGGGTGGCGGGATGGGGTAGGGAGTGTGTGGGCGTGGAGTGATATTCTTAAAAATGAGGTGACTATAAAATTAGTATTAAGTTCCCCGGTACTGACACAAAATCTTAATTTGCACATGTTTGTCCTTGTGTGACACCATCTATGCGATTATGAGCGACTGTAGGATAAAATAATTTTTCTGCAGGGGTAAAGATCAAGTCGTAATGGCGGTGCAAGCTGCAACATGCAGCGACTATTGGCTAACGGAATGAGTTGATATAAGATTATTATTCATTTTTCTATTATTATTATTTCATTGAACAGTATGGCTGTCTGGATGCCATTTAGTTTGTATTGTAGTTTCTCAATCTCTCGAATTAGTTTTATTATTATTATTATTATTATTATTATTATTATTATTAATATAACCTCTTTAAGTACCATCTACAGCGACAAGCATGGCATACTGCAAGCAGCATCCGCTTTTGAAAAATTCGATCGATCTTCTTGAGGCTGGTTAGTAAACGTTACGCGTGATAAGGTGTCAACGATAAAGTAGCTGGGTGCGGACCATTACACTTGGGATAACCAACCGATACCAGTGTTCGCTTTGAAGGTTAGCAAATAGAATAATTGCACCCACTTCCTCTCACTCGAACAACCAATGTCTGTAGGACGTTTTGAATCGAAATAAATATAGAATTTGGGCCAAAGGCCAAACACCAGGACCTATGAGGTCATTCAGCGCTGAAAGGGAAATTAACAGTAAAAGGTTGGCAAGGTGCAACAGGAGAAAACTCGCAGTCACTGTAAATCAATTGTTAGGAGAGGGGAGAAAGTAAGATGAAAGAAAGAGAATATGAAAGGAGGTACAGTAAAAGGAACGAAAGGGGTAAATAATGACTACAGTACACCGCATGAGGTGTACTGATAGCACTATACTCCCCTGCGGCGCACAGGATGTCTTGGCCGAAGGGACAGTGACAAAGAAACAAAGAAAAGACAGGGAACAGGAAATGAACAGGAAGGAATTAGGTAAGAATTAACAGACCGGGGATAGTCTCAAGAATAAGCATGATTTTTGTGACCGACTTCAACTGGTGTTCGGGACACCCCATTCTGACGGATATTGCGAGAGGGGTTCTTTATAACAAATGACAACAGTAATTTGCCTTGATATCTATCTATCTATCTATATGCTATACGGTAAATAGTTCACGTTTTTCCTTTGATATCATCATATTCTGATTCTTTATTATTTAAGTGAGATTCTGGTTTGAGGGAAAGCAGGACTACCATTGGTATGAGGATGAGAGAGAGAGAGAGAGAGAGAGAGAGAGAGAGAGAGAGAGAGAGAGAGAGAAAATCTGTAAATGCTCTGTATGAAAATTATTTTTCTCTTTCAAGAACAGCATTCACTTTGAGAGAGAGAGAGAGAGAGAGAGAGATCTGTAGATGTTTCGCACAGAATTAATGTTTCTCTTACAAGAATAGCATTCACTGTGAGAGAGAGAGAGAGAGAGAGAGAGAGAGAGAGAGAGAGAGAGAGAGAGAGAGAGAAGTAAATTTTTCCATTCGAGATCAATATCTAAGTGTTTGACTGATCGGTCATTATTGATAACTGACTTTTCAGATTGACCTGATTGACAGTGATTGATATAACCTCGTCTATTCAATCAACGATAGGTCCAGAAATGATGTAGTATTGTGAATACGTCCAATATAAACTTTACGACATAGTTAGGAATTTATGTCATGGTGGCAGAACCTTTTTTGCTTCGAAACAAAAACGTCATGTTTAGCGTCCTGTGGAAAAAGTTAAGTATACCTTAGTTTTACCAGACTACTGAGCTGATTAACAGCTCTCCTAGGGCTGGTCCGAAGGATTAGACTTATTTTACGTGGCTAAGAAGCAATTGGTTACTTAGCAACGGGACCTACAGCTTATTGTGGAATCCGAACCACATTATAGCGAGAAATGGATTTCTATCACCAAAAATAAGTTTCTCTAACTCTTCATTAGCCGGCCGGAGACTCGAACTCGGGCCTAGCGAGTGCTAGCCCACAACTTTATCGTTCTCGCTTAACGGCGCTAGCGTCCCGTGGATGAATATATATATATATATATATATATATATATATATATATATATATATATATATATATATATGTGTGTGTGTGTGTGTATATATGTATATATACATATATATAATATATATATATATATATATATATATATATATAGAAATCATCAACACACAATCACGTGTGGAACAGAAAATAAATTTCTGACTCACGTCGAGGATCAACCCAGGTCTCTCAGGTGGAAAGCAAAGGCGCTACCCACTGGGCCATACAAGTCTAAAGAAGTTGGAACCTGAGAGCAACTGCACCCAAGGAATTACCTGGGCAAGCTAACTGCTTGCATACCAGGATTTTCCCAACTTCCTGACTCAGCAATGACCCAATAGACAACATTTCATTCGAATTATCCCTTCTGAGTGAATAAGATAGAAATCATCAACACACAATCACGTGTGGAACAGAAATAAATTTCTGACTCACGTCGGGATCGAACCCAGGTCTCTCAGGTGGAAAGCAAGGGTGCTACCCACTGGGCCATACAAGTCTAAAAGAAGTTGGAACCTGAGAGCAACTGCACCCAAGGAATTACCTGGGCAAGCTAACTGCTTGCATACCAGCGAGGTTTCTATCTTATTCACTCAGAAGGGATAATTCGAATGAAATGTTGTCTATTGGGTCATTGCTGAGTCGGGAATGGGGAGAAAACTCGCTGGTATGCAAGCATAGCTGCCTCAGGTAATTCCTTGGGTGCAGTTGCTCTCAGGTTCCAACTTCTTTTAGACTGTATGGCCCAGTACAGCGCCTGCTTTCCACCTGAGAGACCTGAGTTCGATCCCCGACGAGTCAGAAATTTATATATATATTTATATATATATATATATATATACATATATATATATATATATATATATATATATATATATATATATATATATATATATATATATATATATATATATATATATATATAGGATCTTTCCCGGATAGTGACCCCCAAAGGGTTTTCTGGGGTCGTTATCTAGGATTAATATTTCTTGGGGGTCATTATCTTAATTATACTTACAGTTTTTTGTTTATGTGTTTTACGGGAATCCCCAACGGGCTTGTACTAAACACGCCGCAAAAGGTCGATACATGCCGGGTTAAGACTCCTTAGTCACTATATATTTATATATAAAATATACTTATATATATATGTATATGCAAACGTATGCATGCACATAAAACCACATGCAACAAAATCCTGTTACCAGTAGGTTCATATATTTTTGCATGGCGATAACTTATAACGTACATACTGGGTGAAGTTCTTTTAAAGAGAAAATTACTCTACAAAACGACAATTTTCCTACAATAAAGAGAGAGAGAGAGAGAGAGAGAGAGAGAGAGAGAGAGAGAGAGAGAGAGAGAGAGAGAAAACAAAACGAATAAATAGCTTCCTGAAAACTGGCCGTTTCAACTTTTCTTCAAACGTCACCAACACTGCTCGAAAGTTTGTGTTAAATTCAGGATGTTGAGAAGGAAACGCAGCTCAGGTGAATCAGCAAAGGTTAAAGAGATGATGTCATGGCATAAGGAAAATTCTGTGGCTTTTAAAATACCTAACTTTCATTCGTCGGAAATGAACACTGAATGACGAATAACAACGAAGAATGCTTCAATTTTCATTTATGAGAGAGAGAGAGAGAGAGAGAGAGAGAGAGAGAGAGAGAGAGAGAGAGAGAGAGATGTATAACGTAATCAGTAAAATACCCTTGAAAAAACCGAAATCCATATCTTGCAACAACAGGCAACTATGAACGATCTTGTGGGCGTGGCTTAGGTCTTAACTTACTAAAAATACATAGTATACTATACTTCATGGTTTTGTTAAAAGTTTAAAACCAAACATCTGAGAAAATGAAACTGAAAAGCAGACCTGTGAATTATAAAATTTATTGAAAGACTTGGTTTTGGATTAAGTAGGTTTATACCTGTCTAACCCTTTTTACCAAAAGGGTAGTCTGTAAAATTGGGCAAGGTGTTAAAGGGAATAAGATTCCTGGTGTGTGATTTGGACCAGGACTCCGATACATATATATATATATATATATATATATATATATATATATATATATATATATATATATATATATATATATATAGTATATATATATATGTATCATTTCTAATACGTCCCAGCGAACATCTCAGGTGACCGACAAGCAACATCAAAGTTGGACACTGAAATAAAAAGCTTTTAAAATGTATAAAAGACCGAGCGTTTGACGATAAAAATGGATAAAAAAAACTCGTCTCAAAAGAAAAGATTGGATCTGACACTTAAAAAAAAAATACCATAGTTCCCGAAGCCATAGTTATTTTTCTTTTAGTGCCGATGGATCTCCCAAACCCATCAAGATCTTATCTTACAGAGAGAGAGAGAGAGAGAGAGAGAGAGAGAGAGAGAGAGAGAGAGAGAGGCAGTTGCTGGTGCTTCACATTGAACAGAAGAAAACAAATTCAACTTTCAAAAATCGTATCTGATTTGTGTGTAAGTGTGTGAGTATGAGAGAGAGAGAGAGAGAGAGAGAGAGAGAGAGAGAGAGAGAGAGAGAGAGAGAGAGAGAGAGAGAGAGAGAGAGTTGTTGGCATTTCACATCGAACGGAGGAAAACGAATTCAAGCTTTTAAAAATTGTATCCGATATGTGTGTGTGAGAGAGAGAGAGAGAGAGAGAGAGAGAGAGAGAGAGATGTTTGCGTACGCGGCCCAATCTCAGCCCGAAAAATGGGCGTCTCAATTGGCTCCATCAAAAAGGACTCCATTGACAAAGCGAACACATTCGGTCATATGATATCAAGACCGTGTTGTTTGTCGAGGGAGGAGGAAAATAGAAAGAATAAAAGGGAAACAGAAAGAACAAAAGACAAATAGAGGGAAATAAAAACACTCAAATAATGTGTTGATGGATCGTACATAGTCCTCAGAGGAAAAGTAATATTTCGGAAAATCCTTTATATTTACACACACAACCATACATATATATATATATTATATATACATTATATATATAATAATATATATATATATATATATATATATATATATATATATATATATATACATACAGTATATATATATATATATACATATACTGATGGGGATGGAAAATAAGGAGGATTTGTTAGATAAACAGAGAGAGAGAGAGAGAGCGAGAGAGAGAGAGAGAGAGAGAGAGAGAGAGAGAGAGAGAGATAGGGTCATATATTAAGGAAACCGAGGTAGAATGATGGGGTATAAGTAATTATTGCTATAGAATTAGGATACACACTGACATATATATATATATATATATATATATATATATATATATATATATATATATTGTTACGTGTGAGGAGTCTTGGTTGATCATGTATTATTCAATTTACGTAAATTTTGGCCTCAAAACCAAGATTACATGTAACCTGTCACTTGAAGCCAAAAGTTAACCTCAAAGACAGACGTTAATTAGCCAAAGGTCGCCAGTTAAGGGTTATTAACCTTAACAAAGGAATATTTGAGATGAATTTGATTTTAAACGCATAGCAGTTCTCCCAAACATTCAGACGCGAGGCATACAAAAGCATCGAGATTTAACCTGATTTTGCTTACCTAAATCCCAGGTATTTTACTGGAATAATGGGGTTGAAGCTAACAATAAAATAATTATGCTTAATCTAGACTTTGTAACACATATACCTAAGTGGTGGCTGAAGGAAGAAAACAAAGAAAAATGTGGAAATACAGAAAACAAAGGATAAAAAGAATGGGTGATTTTTGAACAAGCGACTTTACCTTAGGACCCAAGCGTTGTGCGCATCAGCGACCGGCGTGGAGTTCTCTTGAATTGTTTCTTCACTTCACTAATAGAATAATAGACAAAGAAAGGGGAAGAGGTCCAACTGGACGTGTTATCTCTCCGAAAGCTTGGTTCTCTCTCTGAAGTTCTCGGACGGCCTAGGTCAACAAACAGTCACCCCAGGTGTCCACGTTCTTGTTTTCAAAACATTCGCCATGAGACAGGTAGGAAGGAAAAAGGACCTTAGGACCACCTATTCTTAAGGCTGATAGGGAAATTTTCCTATAGGGTAAAAGGCCTAACTTACCTATCCCGTTCTCAACGGACGTTAAGGTTTTGAACTGAAGACGCACCTATATAGACAATGTCTTTTTCGGTCTCAGTCAGGCTGATATTTTTACAATCAAAGATTACGAGGGCGAACAGCAATAATATTTGTAAAAGCTCCCCCTTAAGAGGGCCTTCTACTCCTTTTCGGGCGTGAAGGTCTATACTAAGCAAGCTGTTACGCCTCTCGTAGGTTACTCTCCTTCCCTGAGCAGATTAGTCCTGGTTAGCCTACCTAGCTACAGAACTACCTAACCCTAGATAGGATATGAGCTATAATCACTACTTAACCTAATTCTAATAGTACTAGAAGGTGCTCCAGGTTATTAAAGCTACCTCCTACAATCATGATGTGTTTTAGACCTAGCCTAGTGGTACGTTCTATGATATTCCCTAGCCTAACCTCCTAACCCGACCGTAGCACCAACATAAGAGTTAATATTCTAACTAAATTACAAATGGTTTTATGTTTAATACAATTAAAATTTACTAGTTAATTCTGAGGGTTGCCTCATATGATAAAATGGGTGCCTCACTGAGGTCTTAGGCCATGCGTGTCACGAGCATCGTGGCTCCGTTTCACAATAGTGAAGATTACTGAAATTAGTTAGGCTACTTACATGATTACTGCGGCTCGGTGGTAAGTGGAAAGAACAAGGTTACTAAATTGATGTACCGTACTTTAAGGTGGCCTAGGCTATGCACAATGAAAGGAAGAGAATCACACTGGCTGCCTCCCCTCTGGGCAAGGGGCCAGGATCACTCGTAGATGTTAGGGCACTGTGCCGAGAGGGCACTAGTGCCAGGATGAGCGTATAGCTCGGCAACTACTGGGCTCTCTTCCGCCCTTCTTCTTCTTCTTGGTTTCCTCCAAGGCCTATCAGTAGCTGGCCTAGCAGGTGATGAGCACCGACTCCGGGACAGGCCAGAAGGGGCTAGCGCTGGCGCGGGAAGTCAGGGGCAACTGCAAAAGCTGCGGAGGACTCCTACTCCGGCTGCTCGCGACACCGGAGGCAGAGCGATCTCGACTTCTGCGTCCGAGGATGCCAGTTCCTGGTCTTCAAGGGAGGGTACCATTTCGATCCTCCAGGGGTTCATCCCTGGAGTCAATTTGCAAAAGAAGAATCTTGCAAAGAAGAAGTTTCCGGGTGCTGGAGGCTCTCCAGTCGCGATGATCAACTGCATGGGGAATCCTAAATCTCCCGGAGGAGGATTAAGCCTCATGATTTAGACCCGGCATAGGGCCTTTTCCATCTGGTAGCTCAACGCCCGTGGCGGACGGAGTCTGGCACTGCTCAGTGCTCGCCAAGTGGCACTGGCAGCAGTTGAGGGTCAGGCATGCCTGACAAAGGGGTCCCGGAGGTGCAATACCTCTCGGACGACTTGGGTTTGGCTGCGGCAGAGATTCCTGCCCCAGCAGGAGATCGTAACCCTCTCCTAGAGATTTTGTTCAGGGGCGTCCGCTGGGGCGTTGCTTGCTTGGGCAGCCCTCCCAATTCGTGGAGTGGTCTGCCCGCTTGCGTCCTGCAGCCGGGTACTGCTCCTCCTGAATCTCTCTTCGGCGGAGGAGGACCTCTTGGTGGGCCAGCCCTTCGCGATTGGAGAGGGCTAGGCCTGAAATAGGTTGGGTGGCGCCTTCCGCGGACCACTTTGGTGGGCGGAAGGTGGAGGTTTGTCATTTTTGGGAGTTACAACTGGGGTTTCCGTGGAGGAGAGTACTTGATGGCTGCGGTGGCGTTGGTGACGGGCTTCGCCAGAGAAGATCCCGGCCAACAAAGACCACTCCGGGCGATTCCACCTACGCCAAGGCGGTGGAATGCTCGTGCAGGTGTCATTACCTGAAGTTGGACCGTGGGAACGGTGATGGTGTTAACCCTCTATCGCCATTTCCCACCGCGTTTCTTCGTCAACCACAGCACCGGCTGGCACTTGGGCCTGGCGATCAGGCTAATATCTCTGCCGCGGTGTCTACTGTGACCGGAAGAGGTCACTGGCAGGCTAGTGCCTCAAGAGGGGCCACGAGATGAACTGGGTTTCCAGTCTCTCGGGTAAAGGATCTGGTGCGGACCAGCAGCAGAAATGAAGTGCTGATTAGGTTGACAAATTTGGTGGCGGGACATGATGTGACCAGGCCGAGATCCAGCATTGTAGTGGCTGGCAGCCCCACAGGATCTGCACGGCCTTTGGATGGGCCGGTGGCCTGCAGTAACTGTTGGAGGAGAGGGCTGAGCGGATGAATCGGGAGCCGGAGTTCTTGGCTGGTAGGGGTTAGGCTGCTTATTAATTACGAGTTTGTATCGGGCACTCAGCTTCAGCGTGGCCCCCTTCTTGCAATAGTTGCACAGGGTCTTGCTGGGCAGTCCATTCTTCGGCGAGTGGAGTTCGAGAGGCAGGCCGGAGGAATGATTACTGGGCTGGAGAGGTGCTATGCGACTGATTGAAGGTTTCCGCATCAATCAGCCATGCGACAAGCTTCCATATGTGAGGGCTGCTTATCGTTAAGATATACAGCAAGGCCCAGGCACATTGGAACAGGTCTTCTAGCATGGTCCGACAGAGATCCTCAAACGTCAGCAGGCCAAGGAGTCGAACCAGAAGATACTGGCATCGACTGGCTCAGACATGCCCATCTCCGCCTCCAAGACCAGCCGATTTCCCCAAAGAGACCTCGAACTGCTCCACGCTGGGGTTATCTCTGCAGGCCTTGTAATGACTCTACGAATCCCGCCGTTGCCTCTCTGGCTCTTCTCCGAGCGATTGCCGCCGCCTGGCTTTCTCTTTTCCTCCATATGCTTGGCCAGTATTGCCTCCCGCTCTGCAGCCAGTTATCTAAAAGAGCCTCATCCCCTCCAGCCATGATTCTGGCTCGGCCCTCAGTCCACTTGGGGACTAGGAATTGATGCTCAAATTGAGCGCTTGATGCAGCAGGTGTAGGACTGGAGGCTTGATGGCTAGCCATAGCCCGGCATTCTCCATTTTTCGCTCTCTCAAGCTCCGAGCTCCTTCTCCTTTAGGGCTAACTCAGTTTCCTTGCAGGCTAACTCATGCTGTCTCCCTTCTTTCTTCTTTCTTTCTCTTCATACTGCCTTTGCTCGGCGTCCACACCTTTCGTTCTTCTTCATACTTCCTTTGCTCGGCAGCCATACTTCTTCTCTGCTCGAGTCTTTCTTCCTTCTCGCCGCTTGGCCAAGTCGTCCACTTGCTCCTTAACCCAGGTAGTAAGTTCGACCCGGGTGAGACCTGCCGCCATCCCCAGCCCCAGGAAAGTTTTATAATGCTCTGCTGCCATGGTTCTGGTGGGGAGGGCGTCTAACTGGGTCGAGTGGGCGTACTTGGGCAGCGAGGAAGTGTCTCTTCAATGACGTGGCACCCTTTCAAAAGGTGGCACTGTAGTTTTAGGTGTGCCGTGTACAGGTCACACTGGTGGCACTCAGTATCCCTAGGCACTG
>NC_089749.1:23137661-23150161 GCF_040412425.1 Macrobrachium rosenbergii
CCTCTGTGTAACTAACAACGTGTTTTCTTTCAATGGTAATTTTACAAACAAAAATTTGGTTGTAGCACGGGGAAGTCCCTCACCTTCTAGCAAACAAGCATGGAATATTTCAAACAGAACTTTTGTCGCCTATCAAAACCCCATAATATGATCGGGCTTAGATAATGAGGATGATATCTTTACTTTCTGGGACAATAGCTAAATTTAATGAATTTTTTAATAGGCTAAATTCGCTAGTTCCGACATAAAATTTAAAACGGAATGGAAAAGGATTTGAAAACTGCCGTTCCTAGATGTACTGATCATAAGAAACAGAACAGGTATGCATTTACAGTATATGAAACCCACCTTCTTTGTTTCCTTACATTCATTTTTTTAATCTACCACGACGTCTCCGCAAAAATCATGGTAGGGTGCAAAAAAACTTATTCCTCAGAGGACTTAGATATGTTCAAATGAGTACCTGGACATAAAGAATTTAACATGATCCGCCAACACCTAACGCAACTGCTATATCCACACACAGAGCACAAAAAGATCAGTACGTTAAGCTACCGAGAGTTCGGGAATTTTCCTACATACTGTGAAATACAGGGCATGTCATTAACTGAGTGGGGCGGAGTTGGTTTTCAAAAGTAGCTGTCCGTACAAAAAGAAAGATGCTGAATCTGCTATCATCCAATCAAACCAACAATATGAACCTGTCAGGAGGACATTGGAAATCGGACACATCGACACCTTAATCCTCAAACCCTCCTGAAGAAGATGACCCAAAAACGCCACCGCCAGATCCATCGCCAAACAGAGCTAATGAGGCCAAAACCACTAGGAATTTGGTCATTCTCCCTTCTTAAGAAACGCCACCTCCCATACCATCGGAGGCCTAAGGTCACACCTTATGTTTTTGTATATATACCTTGTAACTTTCCACCTGTCCATATTCTACCAGTGAACTTTGGGGCACAGAAGCAAGTGCCTGAAATATATGGTTTCAACGTTTTTAAATAGTGTTTTATGGGCCTTTCTATATTCATATATATATATATATATATATATATATATATATATATATATATATATATATATATATATATATATATATATATATATATATATACATATATATAGAGATTGATAGATAGATACACAGACAGACAGATAGGAAGAGAGAATATAGAATATAGTTCCAGCAACATTAAATTGGCAGAGGAAAGCGAAAATCTCGACCAACGTTTGACTGAAATTGAAAGCCGCACCACAAACGGCCGACAATTAAAGTCCCAAGTTGAGTAAACCTTCGGCCGGACCTAAACCGGATTAACCCGGATTCAAAACCGGATTACTCCGGATAAAATGGCCGACACAGAAATGGCGGTTCTAATTCCCCGGCTCTCACCGACCAATTAGATTTCCGATTAAGGCTTTCTTTATTCATTACAATATTTTCATGGAAGGCGGACACTCTCGCTGGCTCGCCTTTTTAAGGACTGTTTAATTAATTGTTAATCTTTCCAGGATTATTTGACTTTGTGTTTGATGGATTTGGTGTGAAGGATTATGCGTTTTGATAAGGAGTTTCATGTATACATACATACATATTATATATATATACACACAAACACACACACACATATATATATGTTTGTGTGTGTGTATATGTACTGTATATAAATATATATATATATATATATATATATATATATATATATATATATATATATATATATTTATATACATATACATGTATATATGTATGTGTATATATATACAGTATATATAGATATACAATATATATATATATATATATATATATATATATATATATATATATATATATATATATTTATACATACATACATAAATACCTATACACACACTCTCTCACACACACACACACCTCACACACACACACATAAATTTTGTATACATATATAATATCGGGTATTTCCAATGTGTGTTACCTAACCGTTTCGCAGCTTGTATCTAAGGATGAAGCCGCAAGCCCAATGACCATCTCCGTCCCTATCAGTAATCCACCACAGTCGACCATCATTAAAGCAAACACTTATTCACTACAGGTAGATTACAAAGTTCATCATCTGAAAATATATGTGAAAATAAAGAATTAAGTTTGATTTACTCTCATATTTTCTATTCCCGTATTCGGGCGCTTAAAGTTTCTTTTATTCTCCTTTGCTTGCCGCATATTCAACCTCTGACTTCTTTATTCCTTTTGTTTTTCCATTTTTAGTTTTATGTAAAAGAAAACTATTGTGCCGGCTTTGTCTGTCCGTCCGCACTTTGTTCTGTCCGCACTTTTTCTGTCCGCCCTCAGATCTTAAAAACTGCTGAGGCTAGAGGGCTGTAAGTTGGTATGTTGATCATCCACCTCCAATCATTAATCATACCAAACTGCAGCCCTCTAGCCTCAGTAGTTTTTATTTGATTTAAGGTTAAAGTTAGCCATAATCGTGCTTCTGGCAACGATATAAGTTAAAAGTATACCTTAGTTTAACCAGACCACTGAGCTGATTAACAGCTCTCCTAGGGCTGGCCCGAAGGATTAGACTTATTTTACGTGGCTAAGAATCAATTGGTTACCTACAGCTTATTGTGGAATCCGAACCACATTATACCGAGAAATGGATTTCTATCACCAGACATAAATTCCTCTAATTCTTCATTGGCTGGTCGGAGACTCGAACTCGGGCCCAGCAGAGTGCTAGCTGGCAACGATATAGGATAGGCCACCACCGGGCCGTGGCTCATACAGCATTGTAACGAGATCACCGAAAGATAGATCCAGTTTCGGTGGCCTTGATTATACGCAGTAGCGGCTGTACAGAAAAACTCGATTGCGCCGAAGAAACTTCGGCGCATTTTTTACTTGTTTCATTTTAGTTTCCCTTCACTCTCCTTTTCTTCTCATTTCTTCTCCCTTGCTTCCCCTAAATTTTCCCTTGTCCCTCGCCCCCTCCTTCATTCCTCTTCTGTTTGCCACTATATGTCATAGTGTTGTGGTAGTATTAGTAGTAGTAACAATCGGGATTTTCCTTTGGAACGGCTCCGTGCTGTCTTCCCATAATCCCCCTTTACTTTCATTCCCGTTTGGTTTTGCCCCTTATGCCCCATTACTGGGGAAGTAACCGGCCACCCCCCGTCCCTCTCTCTTTCTCTCATTTTTTTTTGTCAACATCTTCTGTAGCTACGGTATTCTGAAGCTTTACACAGAAGAAAGGCGTCCATAGATCGTCTAGGATTGATTGCCCTCAGTGATATGTTAATGCCATCACGGGCAAGAGAACATGCTGGCATAAGGCCTGTTTAATCTAAGGAATAATAGCAACAACAAAACATCCCGCAACGTGAAACTAAATTACCGCAAACGCAGTGAAATAAAAACAGCTTTAGACTAAGCGTTCAATCTCCGTTTTCATTGAAATGGCTGTTTTCTGCCTCTCTTGGAATACTAATGAACGCGTCTTTTGGAGTGACATGCACTGCTATGTAAAAGTTGTAACAGCTAATTAAGCTTAATCGGTATACTTGTCTTATTTCATGCTCAGTTACTTGGATACACAACTTGTCTCTCATGTGAGTTTGATAAGGTACGTAAACTGGTTATTACTTTTAAATCTGTCGAGTAGATATCACCACTTTCGTTTTGAATGGAGGTAAACTAAACTGATCTAACACAATTGAAAGATTAAATAACAACAACGTTCTGGAAGTTCAAAGATTTGTCGTAAAGAAAAGAGCCGCTGTTATGAGAGTCTTCATCTTTCTTTAAATTTCTTTGAATCCATCTTGCCTCTCTGAGAAAGTTTGTTATAACACCGTTCATAAGGATATACACGTGTGAAGCCTTTTATGGGCCTTATGTAACACACACACACACACGCAGAGAGAGAGAGAGAGAGAGAGAGAGAGAGAGAGAGAGAGAGAGAGAGAGAGAGAGAGAGGTTGAGCTCATCACGTATGCCGTGACTACATCGTAGACTTCAACTTCTGGAAGACTTCTAAAACATTTTTCTGTTGACCTGAAGTTCCACTTCATAGCCTTCACCATCTCTCTCTCTCTCTCTCTCTCCCTCTCCAGTTTTCTAGATTTTTCAGATAAAAAAGAACGTGAGAAAGATCCTTCAAGGTCGATATGTTCCTGCTTTTCTCCCATCCTGACTCTCAGGTATTTTGGACGGACGAAATAAAAGAAAGGTGAGTGTTGGAAGATCCGAATATGCAAATTAGGCCTAAAAGGACGCTTTCTTCTATGGTTACAGGCCTATCTCTGTAGAACTCTTGGGGTTATATATACACACACACACACACACACACACACACACACACACATATATATATATATATATATATATATATATATATATATATATATGTATATATATATTATATATATATTATACATATACATGCATACATGTGTGTGCGTGCGCGCGTGTGTGATTTTGAACTATGAGCAGTTACATACACGTACACTTGCCGAGTAGCATAATTAGTAAGGATTATTTATATCATTAGGATCAAGTCGGTAAATATATAATCAATAAATATATAATCAATTAAAAAATGAACAACAAAGGAATAAATAAATAGATAAATGATGACTAAAAAATTTAACATCAAGCAACAATTTGAGTTCAGAGAGAACAATTAACGATCATATATGAGAGGAAATGAATAAATAAATGGATAACGGATAAACAAACAAGGACCCACCACGGCCAAATACAAACACATAGAACAAACTTCACGACGGACTGCCGAATTAAGCGGGGGGGCCATCGAGGGCAGAATGCCAACACAACTCCAACAAAGGGCTACTCATTCCGAGAGTAGCCGCTCTCCGTCACGTACTGGAAAACCAAAACTCCCCATTCCAGGGAGTCATTCTCATTCCAGCGATGTCCGAGGGTCGAGGCCCCGTCGTCGTGTGGCCAGTGGATTGAAATGTCAGTCATTATGTCAGCATCTTAGGCCTAATTAGACTCAAGATTCACTTAGTTTGTTCCTTCCTGTAGAGCATTGAGTTATCTGCTGAGACAAATATTGATAATTAGGGCCATAATTTCATTTCGTTTGGACTGAAAAATCCAGTTTACTAGGCTACGTAGGTTCTGTCCCAAAGGAGAGAGAAAACTGGAAGAAGAAGAAGAATATTGGGGCGACATCATTCACTTTTCGGTTCATCATGTTCGTATTTAAATCTGTCCGTACTTTTTGTTCATATTTCAGAAAGGTTTAGGCTTTAATTAACTCTATTTCAGGAAGGTTAAGACCGTGATTGGCTGTACGTCAGAAAGATTTTGACCCAAATCGGCTACATTTCAGAATGTTTAGACCATGATCATCTAAATTCCTGAAAGGTATAGCTTAAAATTATCCTCATTCCAGGAAGGTTTAGATCATAAAAATAGTTCAGGAAGGTTTAGACCATAGTGTTTTATATTTCAGAAGGGTTTGAATTATAACAAACCATAGGTTAGAAAAAGTTTAGATCATAATTAACTGTGTCTCAGAGGGATTTAGACCATCCTATCCGTCACATACTGGTAAACCAGAACTCCCCATTCCAGGCAGTCATTCTCATTCCAGCTATGTCCGCGGGTCGAGGTCCCGTCGTCGCGTGGCCAGTGGATTGAAATGTCAGTCATTATGTCAGCATTTTAGGTCTAATTAGACTTAAGATTCAAGTTAGTTTGTTCCTGAGTTATCTGCTGAGACAAATATCGGTAATTGTGGTCATATTTTCATTTCGTTTGGACTGAAAAGTCCAGTTTACTAGGGTTATGTCCCAAAAGAGAGACAAAGCTGGAAGAAGAAGAATATTGGAACGAGATAGTTCACTTATCGACGAGTACCTTATTGTGCTCGTATTTACGTCTGTCTCTACTCTTTGCTATTACTTCAGAAAAGTTAGGCTATAATTAACTGTATTTCAGAAAGGTCAAGATTGATTAGGTGTATTTCAGAAAGTTTTAGATCCTAATCAGTTACGCTTCAGAAGGTATGGACGCTGATTACCTCCATGAAAGGTTTTGACCAGAATCATCTAAATTCCAGATGGGTTTAGACCATCACGTGTCATATTTCCGAAAGGTTTAAATCATAACCAGCCATAGCTTAGAAGTGTTTAGACCAGTGGTTCTCAATTTTTTTGGTATCGTTACCTACCCCGGGGGCAGTGGTGTGATAAATCACTATTACCCCTACCCCATTCCTCTTCAGTTATGTGAAGTTATAATATAAAGGACAGAAAAATATTGGAAAGCTTAATTTCTAGTGCATTTTATATGTAAGAAATTAATTTTACTTTTACTCAAGTCTTAAGAAATAAAGTATTTAGATTTTAGACATTAGTCCTTTGACAAAAAATTAAAATTAAAGCATTTTTCCATTCATTACAAATTGGAATTAAAGCATTATATTAATTAAGAGGAAATAGAGTCATTATCGCTGCATTATTAATGGAAAACAAGGTATTGTTTGTCCTTTACTAAACTATGAATGCGAGGGCCTGTAGAGGACAGTGCACGTCGCGTATCAGCATTTATTTATTAATATTATTTATAAATTTACTAGACTTTACTCCAAAGAACTGTTACTTTTAGAAAGTGCCTCGTTACCCCCTAGATACGGCCTCATTACCCCCCACGGGGGTAAATACCCCAGTTTGAGAATCGCTGGTTTAGATCATAATAAAGTGTTTCAAAGAGATTTAGACTATCGTTGTCTATATTCAAGGGAGATTAACATCGTGATTAATCGGTATTTTTGAAGGATTTACAACAATAATTAACTACATTTCTTCAGGGCATAGAGCTTTCCATCAACAAATTCAAAATATGGAACTTGTAGGATGTTAATAATTATTTCCTTCAAATGACACCACATAAGACCATGGATAATGCCACTTATTAAGGATTGCCTGAGTTTCATAACCTCTCTCTCATTTAACAGGCGAGTCTTTCAGCCTGTCTTCATCACAAGGTGAGTCTTCCATCATACAAAAAGGAAAGTTCATCAATACACTTCTCTCGTAGTGACAGAGCCTTCGTTAGGAACGGAATGGAGTGGGATATAGAGTTTAGGCCAGAGGCCAAGCACTGGGACTTATGAGGTCATCCAGCGCTGGAAAGGAAATTGAGAGTAGGTAAAAAGTTAAAAGTTAAGTATACCTTCGTTTAACCAGACCACTGAGCTGATTAACAGCTCTCCTATGGCTGGCCCGAAAGATTAGACTTATTTTACGTGGCTAAGAACCAGTTGGTTACCTAGTAACGGGACCTACAGCTTATTGTGGAATCCGAACCACATTACACCGAGAAATGAATTTCTATCACCAGAAATAAATTCCTCTAATTCTTCATCGGCCGGCCGGAGAATCGAACGCAGGACCAACAAAGTGCTAGCCGAGAACGGTATCGAATCGTCCAACGAGGAACTTTGAGTAGGTTTGAAAGGTTAACAGGGGGGTAACCTCGCAGTTGCACTATGAAAGAATTGTTAGGAGAGGGTGGATAGCAAGATGGAAGAAAGATAATATGAATGGGGTTACAGTAAAAGGCATGAAAGGGGTTGCAGCTAGGGGCCGAAGGGACGCTGCAAAGAACCCTTATTAATGCCTGCAGTGCACCCCGTGAGGTGCAATGACGGCACTACCTCCCCCCACCCCACGGGGTGCTTTCGTTAGAAACTTCCCCCGTCTCGGGCTCTTCAAAAAACAAGTAAAAAATGCGCCGAAGTTTCTTCGGTTCAATCGAGTTTTCTGTATAACGTATAATCAAGGCCACCGAAATAGATCTATCTTTCGGTGGTCTCGGTATGATGCTGTATGAGCCGCGGCTCATGAAACTTTAACCACGGCCCGGTGGTGGCCTATTGTATATCGCTGCCAGAAACACGATTATGGCTAACTTTAACCTTAAATAAAATAAAAACTACTAAGGCTAGAGAGCTGCAATTTAGTTTTTTTAATGATTGGAGGGTCGATGATCAACATACGAATTTGCAGCCCTCTAGCCCCAGTAGTTTTTTAAGATCTGAGGGCGGACAGAAAAAGTGCAGACAGCAAAAAGAGCGGACGGAAAAAAGTGCGGACGGACAGAAAAAGCCGGCACAATAAGCAAATGAAATTTCAGTGTACTTCTTCAATGAGCCATTGTCAAGAGAACAAAAACACTGATGTCCTTTTCCAGCCCAGACCTGAAGAGAACAAGAAAAAGAAGAAAACTACAAACCTTTCCTGCCTCTTAAAGGAAGGTAGGTAATTATGACCCAGGAAGAAACAGAAGCAGGAGGAAAATTCCAAAGCCTAGCAGTCGAAGGAGGAAAAAAGTCACTGAACCATGTAACCACACATATGTTCGGCAATGCGAATATTCACCACATTTATCTGATCTTTCCACCTCCACTTAGCCTCGTCATTCAGTGGCTAATTGGCCGCTGGGATCATCCGTATTTAGTCAATTACAGGCAATTAACCGTTTCATGAAAAGGGGAGATAAATGCCTGTTTTATGAGGGGATAATTCGTTTGGGCATTACAGGATGCTGCGTATACAGAGAGGGAAAGTCGGATATTGAGGATGGGAGGCTGCAGGTGCTTTGTTCTGTTTAACTTATCACTGGCAATGCACAGAAAGGCAGCTGCTATAATAATAATAATAATAATAATAATAATAATAATAATAATAATAATAATAATCCCACATCCACATCCACATCCACACACACACACACACACACACACACACACACACACACATATATATATATATATATATATATATATATATATATATATATAGAAATTTATATCTATGTAAATGTTATAACCAGTATGCCCTCATAACTTCCTCGTTTCTTCACACATTTTGGATGCGCCTGTTACAGCCAAGCGTGAATTTCTAAGAGGGCTGTGGTATATATATATGTATATATATAAATAAAATCTACATACAACCTCTCAGCTTAAAGACTTTCAAAGATACAAATTCTGTGTCCGTAAGATATATTTTCCATGTGTGTCACTGCCGCCTTTTCAAGGACAGGTTAAAGATTTTTAATACAAACTTTATCTTATATGCAAAAACCAAATCGTCTTGATAGAAAGCTTTATAACTACACTGTCCTATAAGCAGATGTTAACTGCAATGCTGGGTGGCTAGGCTATCTTTAAAGGACTTGCAAACAAACTGAACTTACAAACAAGCTCTCGGAACGGAATTTGTTTGCATCTATCTTCTATCAAAATATCTATTTATGTGTATATATATATTTATTTATCTATTTATACACACAAACACACACACACACACACACAAGATATATATATATATATATATATATATATATATATATATATATATATATATATATCACCACACACTGCATAAGAGTCAGTCCTGAGGAACATGAAAAATCGAACGGGGATCCTATCGAAGAAAAAAGCCATAAACCTCAAGCCCTTTGTCTTGTTACTCTGTCTCTCTCGACATCAATAACTTAAGTTCTGGGGCGAAAGTTATCCCGTTCGCCGTCTATTTACTGTCAATGCGGCGTCTCCCTGAAAGAGAGAATAAAAAAGAAAAAAAAAAGTTACGTCGTTCCATCTTACTTTCCTGTTCTCTAAGCCTAACTTATCTCTTGATAGGACGGCTGGACGATTACTGACGAAGAGGAAATTAGAGCGAGTATGGAAGAGGTCGGCTGCTACTGTCTGTCAGTTGCGTTTTTGTGTGTCTGTCTGTTAGTCTGTCTGTCCGTCTCCCTGTCGAATCAGCCTCTTAGCCTATGAGACTAGCACTTGGCGGGACGGTTGAGATTTGAAACATGGAGTTGAATACCCGTAGACTATCACCACCACATAACTTTAAAAGCAAAAATTATTATTATTATTATTATTATTATTATTATTATTATTATTATTATTATTATTATTATCTCACGACTTCCCCTTCTCAGGTCTTGTCTTCCAAGTAAACCATTTTGGTTATTTTATTAGCTAGGAGGAGAGGCTGACTTTGATTCTCTTGGGAGAAGCAGCACAAAAGGCAATGGTGAGAGAAGCTGCACTAATTTTCTCAGGGGTTATTGATTCTATTTCTTGATTCATCGTTTTTAATTATCTTTACTGTTCTGGATCCTTAAGTAATCAGCAATAAGTGATTTATTTATATATATATATATATATATATATATATATATATATATATATATATACATATACTGAAGTGTATCTATCTATCATATCTATATATATATATATATATATATATATATATATATATATATATATATATATATATATATATAATGTGCATTTTATTGTATATATCAGATTAATCCTAAAAAATAAAATTATTTTGCAATGATGATGTTGATAATCATAATTTCAACAGTGATAATGATAACAAGAAGAAAAAATAAGAAGAAACATTGGTAAGTAAAAAAAAAAAAAAAATGAAAACGAACATTCCCCATTCCACATGCACCTGCCATCGCCATTTCCCGCCATTCGGAACTTTCTACCTCTCCGTACGAAGCAGTAATCGCCCAGCGGATTATTTACTCACAAAACTGCCGCGTTTAACTCCCTCTTTTTAACTGAATGGCAATTACCTGTAATTGACTAGATACGGGTGATCCCGAGCAGGTAATTAGGGACTTAATGACCTGGCTTAATGGGAAGAATGTTTACGTAAAGGCAGTACACACAGATCGACATTCCCATGTGTTGTTGCTTCGTTAATGCGTTGGTGGTCGTGTGTCGTTGTTTCATTAATGTGCCTCTTTGGTAAGAATGTACTTATTTTGTTGTGTGCCCGTTTAGTAAGATTGTACTTAAATAGTTTCTTTGTTATTGTTTCATGGACCTAGGGGCCACGGTCCCCAAAAATTGAACTGATTTATTTGGTATCTTATTCAGGAAACACTTGAAAATGAACGTAAGTATGGATGGTCTTATATTTTCATTTGTAACGGACAATTGCTCGTACATTGACTGTTTTTAATTAGCTCAATAACATCAGCTAGAGCTATACACCTTTAAGAACAGAATCACTGACAGATGCATAGGTGCAGCTACGAACGCCATGGCGCATGCGTAGACGGATTGAAGGATGGAGTTCCAAAATTCTATTTTTTTGTTCTCCTGGCTATCTCTTCAAAATGATGTCATGAAAGTGGCCCGTTAAGGTAATTTTCTGGTCAAAATTTACCGAGATTCTTTAAGTATTTATAGATATATCTGTTACCTGTCCTTGGCTACAAGTACAGTCTTACAGAGGCAGCACACGAAAGCAACTTACGCAGCTACGACGCGGGATTAAAAAGAGACGAATGTCGCTGGAACTGCGGACATCACTGGAAAGCAAATGGCTCCCTGAAAAGATTTTGGTTTTCCAGTACGTGACGCAGAGCGACTACTCTCGGAATGAGTAGCCCTTTGTTGAAGTTGTTTGGGCCGTTAGGAACTTGGCCCTGGATGGGTCCTGCTCTTGATTCGGGAGTCCATTGTGAAACTTGTGTTTGAAGGACGGTGGTGAAGAGACCGGAGGCGGGCAAACAGGAAGCTTCTGTCCGTGTCATCCCAATATGGGGATGGAGGTGAGAGGGAAGCTACGCATTCATTTCCCTTCTATTTTGATCGTAGCTTGATCATTAATACATTTATTTATTGAGTTTTTTGTTTGTGTATCATATAAAATATTACGATGTTTAAGCTTCAAAGTCCTTTTTAATTATTTAATGGATCGATTTCTTGCTTCATCTAATTTGAAGCTGCAAATATGGATTTTTCTTTTATTGTTTTCGTAAGTTTGAACTCTAGTTTCCCCTCTTGTTAAAAGTTCACTATTTTTTTTTCTTAAGTAAAAATTTCTTTTATAGTTTTCGTAAGTTTGAACTCTAGTTTCCCCTCTTGTTAAAAGTTCACTATTTTTTTTCTGAAGTAAAAATGTACACATGAGCGGTCATTCATAAATTATATATATATATATATATATATATAATATATATATATATATATATATATATATATATATATATATATACATACTCAGTAGCCTATACATATATATATATATTATTATATATATATATATATATATATATATATATATATATATATATATACATATATATATAAATATAAATATAAATATATAATAATTTGTTTTCAAGCCGGATATATGGGAGGTTGCGATTAGAAAGGCATCAGTATATGAGGTCTGCCAAAAATGAAGACTGAACTGAGCGGCTGGAAAGATTAAAACAGCACTGACTAGAATTAAGCTGAGATATATATATATATATAAGTATATATATATATATATATATATATATATATATATATATATATATGTATATGTACCAACTAAACAAGAATGTACAATAATGTGTTAAAGATCAACAACTCTGACAATTTTGATATTGATTCATATTCTGAAAGAAAATCGCCTATTTAGGCCTAATTTGCATATT